>NC_033640.1:3328987-3381033 GCF_001540865.1 Ananas comosus
AGGGTTTAGGAGCCTTGAGCTCCCTGGCCACCGCATCGCCCAGGTGAAGCTTGGGCTTGGGCTTGCTTATGTGGGCTAGGCTTGCCCTTTCTCCGCCGCCACCGCCGCAGCCGGCCAAGGGGAGCACGAGGCTCCCCGCAGCCTCCGCACCCAACCCCGGCCGGAGCTACCTGCTCCCAGCCCTATCTGCCTAGTGCTTGCCATCTGAAGCTCCCCCGATCTGCCGAAAAGGGAGCACGGCGATACCTGACCCTCGCTAACAGTCGTACTGACCTCGAATCCTACCAAAAAGGCTCTGTTTCGCTAGGGTGCCATCGTCGCTCCCGGAACACTTATGTTACAGCACTTCATAAAGCTTCGGCACGCTCCTCGGCCGTCGTTTGCGCTCCGGACAGCGAGGACCGACACGTCGAGACCTATTCGCTCGTGCTCTCGCGTCGTCCCGAAGGCGCACGATTTACGGTATAGACACTAAACAATCACTTAAATGTTTATTTTGTGCAATTATTGAAATGTTTAGGGGTTTATTTGCAAATGTCGTTGCATAGGCTGCCGCGGGCAGCGCGTGGTCACTGTGTGTGACACTATGGACTAGTCGTCTAGGTTTCGAAGCCTTCGTGTAAACGAAAAAAGGTTTCGGTGCGTTTCTAACAAAGTCACCGATAGAACACGAATTCGCATCGTGATGAGTTTCCAGCTGCGTGGTTGCCTTGGAAATCATCACCTAGCCTTGTTGGCTAGCCGTCGTGGTTGCCTCGAGTGTTCGGAGGCAACAGGTGAGCGGCAGAGGGTTCCAGTGCCAAATTGGACACTACCGGAAGCTCCGATGATAACCGAGTTAACCTAGAAGTTTGTAGTTGCTCCCCAGACACCCAAATTGGTGCGCTTCAGGTCAGCGAGTGACTCGTGGCACAAGTCGCGGCGTTTCGAGACATTTCGAGGGTCTTGGGGACATCCCGGTGCTTTTTTCAGGATTCCCGACGAGTTCGGGAATCGATTTTAGGAAACCTATTCGGCGAGTGGTTTGGGATTGTGATCGATGTGTATCAAGTCGGTAAGATTAGATCCTGACTCTGTGGACCTAACTTAGGTCCAGTCGACGATCCTCGACCACGGGAGCTAGGTGCAGCTGCAGACACAGGTGGGTATTTTGATCGAAAGTCGGTATTGTGGTGCACGCTCGGTGATGTTCCCTTCACTCTTACTTGTTCTTGCATATATCTAGTCTATTCTAGCTTGACACCATATGACTTCGCTATACATATGCTCTACTTAGTTATGCTCTTGTTTTCCTATGTCATAACCTAGAAGTAGAGCAGTAGTGGTTACTTTTACATGATCGTGTACATTATTGTTGACCTAAGTGGTTGGTTCTTGTGGATACCCCATTGTTGACCTGAGTGGTCGGTTCTCGTGGATGCATCATTGTTGACCTGAGTGATAGGTTCTCGTGGATAGGATGACCTGAGTGGTCGGTGCTCCTACACTCATGTTGTTGATGAACTCGTACTTTCTTATTGACCTGAGTTGTCGGTTCTTATAGATACATCCTAAATGACCTGATTTGTTGGTGCTCCTATACTCATGTTGTTGATGACCTCGTACTTTCTTGTTGACCTAAGTGGTCAATACTCTGTTGATGACCTTGTACAATCTAGTTGACTTAAGTGGTCAGTGCTCATATACCAGTATTGTTTCAATGACCTATTGGTCGGTGCACCCTAAGGGGTTAGATTGTCAGTATTCGCCGACGAACAGCTATTGATCATATTCGCATCGATCGCCACAGCTCGTGAGCATTTCACATACACCAACGGTCTGATCCACTGCAAGACGGTGTTCTTTTCCAGTAAAGTAGTCCTACGTCCAACCCGTGAGCCCAGTGCTAGGGTTATATGCCAGGTGTGCAAGCAGAACGTGGCTTTTGCCTGAGTTCTTTAGACCGACACGGCGATGCAGATTAAGTACTTTTGGACTTCGTTCGGTTGACACATATTGGTTACAATAGCGGTCGTTGCATTATAGTTCCATTTCCTCTCACTTATATTGCTACCATAGACTCTCCTTTATATATACTCGGTTACCCGTGAGTACACTTGCCTTCATCGGCTTGGGGTACCCACTGGAAAACCCTTTGTTGGTTTCTCACCCCTCTGTCTACAGGTTGTTAAGTCTTGTGTGTTGGCAAGTTTCATGAAGTGAGTCGGAGTCTTGAAGGATCGGTGCGTATCGTCGAAGATCGAAGAATCCAAGACTTCGAAGAAATCGAAAAATAACTCATGACGTGAATCACGATGTCCAGATAAGTTTTTAATTCATGTTATAATGATTCATACTTAGTTATAGGCATTAGAATCATAAACTCAAAGTTTACTCGATTAGAAAGTGCGTCGGAACTTTGCGAAACTCGAAACTGTGAAAAAAATCAGATTTATGCAAAGTGTACCGGTACAACATCGGAAGTGTACCGGTACAAAATGTGTTCCGGTACAACCAGCGACTTGTCACCGGTTACAGTGTTGCGCAGGTTTTCTCTTCCGTCATCGTGTAACCGATAACAGCTTAAAAGTGTACCGGTACACAATGTAAAAAATCCGAAAAGCTTTCAATTTTCAAATCCAACTCTAATTGATTCTAAAGTCTATAAATAAGCTATTAGAGGTTCTCTAACAAATTAAGTATCATGAGAATACATGTTTGAGAAACCCTAGAGGCTAGGATTTCGTTCATAACCTATTTTCTACAAAATAACCTCTTTTAGGTCAATTCGAGATATCGTAATTCGAGATCTTAATGTCGAATTGATCTAAGACTTCGTTTAGAGTTTGGTCTCTGGTTCTTCATCAACATTCTAAGCGAAGGATCACCATAGCATGATGTTTTTCATGGATGGCGTCGTGGATTCGGCGTGATTAAAGGCGGTTCGTGGATTCGGATCGTAGGCTCGTGGATTCGAGTGGCGTTCGTGGATTCGGACGTGTCCGAGGCATTCGTGGATTCGAACGTGAGGGCGTGGACAACCTGGAGGATTGCGCGAGATTCGTAAGAGGTTAAGAGAGGTCGAGTCTGTGGAGTCGGTAATCACCTTATAATCTTTTCTCTTAGTGAATTATTTTTTTCGCGTGTTGGTCCCGTGGGTTTTTCTCCAAATTGGAGTTTTCCCACGTAAATCTCGGTGTGATTTTTATTTTTCACACTTATTTTTATCGCATTAAGATTTGTGGTTTTTGGGTATTACACCTATTCACCCCCCTCTAGGTGTTGGATACAATCTAGATAGATCCTTGGGCTCCTTTAAAACTTACACAGGTGACACGGGTTGGAGCTATCGAGACGGTGCGTGAGGCCGTAGATAGCATGGGATAGAGGTCCCAGCCTTACAGTATCAGTTTTTGTTTGATTCATAATGTATACATGTTAGTAGATGGACTTGACAGCTCAAATTCTTGGCACGCTTATACTTGTTAGTAGTTAGACAGTATTGTGGTTCAATAGATTTACTAGTGAAACTTTGGTTACATATGAGGTTTTGGACTTAGATTTCGAAAGAAGGTTTTAAAATATACTAGTGGTTTTCGCAAATAATGGATTTCTACTCCTCGCGGTAGCTTGTTTTTAAAATAAAGGTTTTCATGCGGAAAACGGTTTTCAAAATGGTCTCCGGCTTTTCGAGGCTTTTCGAAAAGTTAAGAGTTTCAAAATAAGGTCTTCGTGTGGGAGACGCTTTCAACTAATAGGGTGAATGTGGAATGATTGTGACTAAGGGCGGTAGCTGTATAACGTGGAAACTTGTTGAATGTTGATCCTTGTACTTGTGGGTCTTGTGTGTGTGAGTGGTATGTCATGGTTGTCACTTGTACTATGTGCTACGCCGTGCTAATACAGGGAAGACTGTCCATTTAAACAAAAAATTTCTTGTATTTGTGGCGGGTCTATTACGTCCTTGGGTCAAGGTTAGAAAAAGAAGAAAAAAAAAATTAGGCACTTTTTCACTGATTCTCAGTTACTAAATGGCCCGATTTCAAAATGGCTTTACAAAAAGGGACCCCGGAACGTGACACTAAGATAAACAATCAGGACCACACCGGAATGTCGATCGGGTGATTGCAGATCGTGAGAATGTGTGATGCTACCACTTCCACAGTAAGAATTATGCCATAACAATCGTACAAGGTACCACCGACAAGCCTAGGGTACTAAAGGAAGTGCCCTTGGGGCACACAAAGGGTCTGACGAATGAAAGTGATGCGGACCGGGTCCCTTGTCAGGTGTACGAACGTCGTTGACGCTGCAAATGCAACTTGAGCATGTGGCTCGATCAATCCGGACTGGGTTCGGATTGAATTGCACCCGTTAATTTCTAGAAGTATCTAGGATTATGCGATTTTGTTTAAAAATCTGTTTCTTTGGGTAAGTTAAGATTTTAGTTATTCTGTTAGAATAGGTTGAGATTTTTATTCTATTAGGATAAGTGGAGATTATATTATGATATTTTTATTTTGTTAGGATGGTTGTTGAGATTTTATTTCGAGCTTATTCATCTGTTAGGAAAGCTCTTTAAATAAGCCTATGTATGTAACGATTAAAATAGTGAAGATGAATATTGCTATAGCCATTGAAATGTGTTCTCTAGTATCCTTCGCATTTATGCGTCGATCAGAGTGAGTCCGTGGGGAGTGAGTCCCTTTATCTTTCTTTTCTTTTCTTTTCTTTTCTTTTTCCTTCTGCCTGCATTCATCGCTGTCAACATCACCCACCATCGACGTCGTCTCTACCATCGCAGCCACCGTCACCTGGAGTCGCGACCGCCTACAACGCCGCCCTGTCATGACGTCTCATTGCCACCTGCAAACATCACCACTGTCTTGCCTCGCCACTACCGATCGGTACGCTCGAGCCACCTCCCGATCATTTCGACGTCAATGATCAAACCAATGCCATCTAGCTTGTCCACCAAGCACAATCGGTTTTCTTTTCTTTTATCCTTCTAATCATCTTATCTCAATCCTCTCATTTATTCTCCCTCTCCCCAACCCCCTTCCTTTAAATAACTCCCCTTTGCTTTTTGTCCATAGATGCTGCCCAAAGAGAGACTTGGATCCGATAGATTAAGAACGGGCTGTCCCTTTTCAATTTGGAGTTACTAATATCGCCTACAGAGCGTTGACAGATTAGATCGAATGTCACGCCCCGAGCCCGCCTATTTGGTCGGTTCGGGCACGCCGACAGACCGCCAAACGGACAGAGTTTTCCCTGTACGTCCAAGGCGTCGCAATCATTACAATCACAAGAGGTTCCAAACAGGAACAATATTCAGACAACGATTGCATAAGGAAGGTATCAAACAACATAAATCCTATGCTATTACAAGCATTCACATTTATGTTACATTATTTGCAATACATCCTCAACTTCCAAATACAATCATAATTATTACAAGTTTATTTCTTTCATCTCTAACCCCTAAGCTAGGCCACTTTGGGGTACCGCTATCTCTGGTCTCGGTGGTAAGGCGCTATCTACGGAGCTACGCCCTCTCCTTGCGCCGCCGCGCCGCTCACGTGCGAACCTGTAACCCCCAAAACCACACGGGGGTGAGAACTATATAAATATAGTTCCCAGTGGGTACGGCCACCCAAGGGAAGAGCTCGACCCACCAGGTCCGAAGGAGGCAAGCTGCAGGTTAGTTCAATAAACAGATAGATATGATAGTAAAATTATGCAACTAACAATACCATGCATTGCCTCGCGATATGCAATAATGCAACTATATAGCCAACTAGTAGTTCAATTGATACTACTTTCAATCCTGCTATCCATAGCTCATCCAATTGACTTCTAAGTTTTCCTCTATCTTAGATTCATGTCAATTACCATTCTAATCATAAGGTTTCATTGACCTTTACTGTTTGCTCACAAGGTTTTTATCTACCTTTACAATGCACATAATTCTCATGAATTTATTACCCAATCCTCTAGCTGGCCCATAGGCGCGCCCTCAACTCACATCTCAAATCCGTCTATGGAAGGGGACTCGAACCCCCGAGGGACCGTCTGCGGGACCCCATATAGGCTATCCCTTGGGACCCCAAATAGGCTATCCCAATCGTTTCACGTGCCAAGACTCCGGAGCTCGCACTACTTGTGCGGGGCGACCGCCACAAGCGCTGAACAGACTGTGTGAGTATGATCAAATCCGTTTCCAACGAAGGTACCCGGTCACTATGACCAACATGCACAAGTGTTCTTTTAACACTACGTTCTAATGCCACTCGTCAAGTTGTTTACTTGGTATACATATGCCACTCGTCAAGTATGTACTTGGTTCACATGTCACTTGCCATAATGCAATTGTCCCGACTATACTAGTCATATATCATCATATTCATCAATACAAGATCAAGTTATTGTTTAACTTATCTCTATAGGGTTCTATGTCACCATTCCTCTATTCTCATGCGTCCTAACTCAAGTGCCAACTCATGTTGCTACACTACTATGGATCATGCAAGAATAGAAATGCGACTATCTAATACCCTATCATGTATATGTATCAACTAGCATCTCATGATATGTCAACATCATTTAGTATATGCCTCATGTCATCATGCATTTACATTATATGCATCAAGAAGTGTTATACTTTCGCTTCGACATGGAAGTGAGCTAATAACTTCGGTGAGCACAACCCACCTGTTAGCGCATTCCGATTGCTTGTCGACACTTGCAATCGGCCTCCCGCAGCATCCGGTGCCCGGTTCTGCCGGAACTTGCAATTGCGCACCGACCGCGCATCGCTTCGCAACCTCGGGCAAAAAGGGTCTTCGTTTTGTTGTTACGGTGCCTCAAATCAGATTCCATGATTTTACGACGTCGCCTCGGCCCTCCCGGCGGACCCGAAGCCTAAACGTCCGTTTCTTTAATAACTTCGCACCGGCTCCACGAATCGCCGAACCGTCTTCGCCAACGCGTTCGTTTACCTATCAATTAGGTTTACGAAGGGTCAAATTAGATCAAACCCCACCTAATTTGCAAACCCCCATTTTCACACCTTAGCCTCAACATATGCTCCAAACAATCCAAATATTAAGGATTTAACAAGCTAACTTCACATTAGAGGCTATTAGAACCCTTAAAGCTAAGGATTAAGCCAAATCCCAAAAGCTTACCCCAATGTGAACGCCGCAACGAAAACACGTCGCTCCAACGGGCGCACGAAAGCTCAATCCGTCGCCTCCAACGCGTTCGCAAGCTCGATCTCCACCAACGCCGCGAATTTGGGCGAAAGATCTAGAGAGATGAGAGAGATATTTAGAGAGAGAAAGAGAGGGTTTCTCTCTCCTTCACCATGAACGCATGGTAGTGGTGATGGTGGTCGGCTGATGGAGAGGGAGAAGCCTAGTAGCTTCTACTTATAGTCAACCCTCAATAGTAGCATACACTATTCACATCAGGCAGCTCCAAATCTGATATCTTTCGCCGGAGCTCCCTGAATATCCGTTTGAGCTCAAATTTGACAGTCATATTCGGTTTTACTTAAAGAGTCCAAAGAAATTTTAATATTTCAGTTTCGACCCCATTTGGTCACCGAAAACTGTGCCGAACTGCAATCTTTATCAGATGGCTTTCGGATTTTATTTCTCACTCTACGGGGGTCAGAAAAATATGAAACTTTAAATCTAGCCTCATTAAAATATTTCCGACTTATCCTCCAATTTTTATAATTTTATGAGACTGTGCATTTTCTGCTAATTTATCTGTTCCGTTTCCAACAGAAAATTCTAGATCTTCTGTTTTCGCTCCGATTTCAGCACAAGTCACTCCTGACTTATGTTTTACTCCTCTAAATCCAATAAAAATAGTTTCTCATACTATTTTTATTTATTTTTATTTTATATTTAAAAAAAATCCAGTATGTTACATTCCACCGCAACCTCACCGGAACCATTTAAATGTACACCGTAACTTCATAGTTTTAGAAGTCCGGTACCTTACATCGAACATCCCCAATTTCTTAATTAATTTTAGCTTCGCGTCATCTATCGGCCCCCTTCTTTGTTTTTGGTCTAGAACTATTTTCTTTTTCTTTTTCTTTGCGAGTCCGGATTGTAGGTCCCGTTGTGTTGCATTCAACTTGCATTAGAGAACCTTTTAATAAAAGGATTTGATTGCATACAACATTTCATGTTTACATTCATCCTACATAAGAAGGTGCTACTCCACTGGAGTATGTGTGTAATTAAAAATTAAAGTCAATCCGCAAAAGAATAACAAGAAATTCTTATTCGGAGGCTCCTTTGGCAGTAGAGCAGCGAAGCAAAAGACCAAAAGAGGGGGCAGGTTGATAGCAAAAATTATATTACACTCGGGGTAGCTCAGTGGAATATACAACATACAGGGCACTACTGGAACCTATTGGACTGTGTAAAAGCAGAACACGTCCCAACGGCAAATCGGGCACCAAACAAGAATCAAAACGATGGCCAGAACATAAGCTACCTAAATCGATCGTCAACCTTGTATCTCGTCCCTCGACGAAGTAAACAAGGCATGTCATCTGTCTCATAGAAGAATCTAATGAGCGGTAGGGTATATTACATAAATTGATACTCATAGATGAACATGAGCTGAGCAATACTGAGCCACTCCTTACAAACTACATGTAACGAATCAGAGCCCTAAACCTAATCTACTTCTCTTTAAAAAAAAAAAATTTCAATTTTTCATCCCTTCTTTCCTCGTTTTCTTGCCTTGGGAAGCCCATGACACACGTAGATTCAGTAATAGTAAAGCAAAAAATTATGATGTGTAAAACAATTCCTATATAAGACATGGTCTATGGCAGTAGTTTATTTGACATTAGATGTTAATAGTGCCCCAAAAGTTGCATTCCTGGCAACATTTAAATACATGCATTTTATAATACATTTTGATGCGGGACAAATTAGGATAACTCTAATCTATCTTGCAAGTGATGAGTCCAAAATCAATTTAAAACCAAATTTAGAATTTTCTAAAAATCTTTAGATTAATTTTTAGTTTTTTTAATTTATAAAAGAATTAATGAAGTTTTAAATTAATTTTCAGAATTAAAAAAAAAAGAAAAAATAAAACAAGTAGTACGGCTCTAAGAAAAGGTTCAAATTTTTTTATTTTGTAATTTTTTTTAATAAAGTAGCCAATAATAGGGGAAAAGAAAATTTAGAAGAAGGAGAAGAGAGAAATAGATGAAAGGAGAAAAGAAGAAGAGAAAGAGAATATAGAATCTCGTAGAAAGAAGAATCTTGCCGGCGCACACAGCAGAGAAGAGGAAGGGAAGAAGATACCATGATCGCAGTCAAAACACAAATCCAAATTTTATTCCATCATCACTCATCTCTCCAAATTACAAGGCATAGGCTATATTTATAACCTTCCAAACATAATCCTAATCTAATTCAAATTCCATTATTTTAGGAATCTTTTCTAATTCGAATATATCTATAAAACACCTAAACTATATCCCTAATTTTTAGAGATTTATTTCATATGATAAATCCTAAAAAAATCTTTAAACCAACTAAAACAAATTAACAAACAAAATAATTCCAAAAATTAGAAAAAATAATTAAAAACCTAAACGAATAAATAATATTTGCATCCAATTCTGCATCACATTCCTTGTCACTATTTCAAGAACAACTCAGGGATTGGCTAGTATTTTACCATCACAATCCAAGCCTCAAATGCATAAACAAGAGGAGACCACAAATTATCAAGAAGCTTATAGATGATACCAGTGGTGGATCCAAAAAATTTTCATAGTAGGGTAATATATAATGAACAAAAATATAAAATAAATAAAGAATTAGTGTACTAAATATATTTTTATGTACTATAACAACTCAAACAACTACTATTTACAAACAAAAAGAATAAATTCACAAGTAATAAAAAGCAAATAGAAATCAATACACATATCTAATACTTTGCAACCCAGTTAAAAAATTGGGTGGAAAGAGATTTAGTAGGCACGTAAGTGGTATTGGGTTTGGTCTTTGGAGTCTTAATAATACACTAATTAGATTATCATGTGGTTAAAATAAGCGTAAGAAAAAGATAGGATGAAAAAAAGTTTGGATTTTTTATTTTTTAAAGATGCTGCTACTGCTGGATCCACTACCCTTTTTTGTGTTCGACTTTTAACCCTCTGTCTTCTTGGGGGCCCACTACCACATGGGCCCACAAGAAATAAAGAGATGGCACTGGTACACAGCACCATCTTTTTTATTGACCTCACTTTGGGGCCATTTATGTTAGGGTCAACTAGCCCCATAGTAGGGTCAAAGAGACAATGGAAGGCCTTTCATTAGTTTACATTAGTGGGGTCAATAGACCCCACTGAAGTTAAGGTGGATTTGCCACTACATGATAGTTCAACTAAAGACACGCCAACACAAATATCACAACCTTCGAAGGCAATAATAATTCTAATAAAACTATGTGATTCTAAAATGCAGAGTGTTGTGAGAACCGATTTGGTATAAAAGAGAGGACCTTTCTTACAAAATAACCTCTAAAATTTTATAATTTGCGAAATAACCCAATCTAATTGATATTTGGCAAACTAATTCTCGAAACACGGTGAATCGTTCACCGCATTTTGAAAGATTTCAAGGTCATTTAAAGGCAGTGAATCATTCACCGCATTCATTAAGGCGGTCAATGATTCACCGCCTTCTTCATAATTTTTTGGAAAGAGAAAAAAAAGTGAGGTTGTTAAAAATTGTACGTAGATTATACGGGAAATAAAAAAAGTGAGGTTGTTAGGATTGTATATGGATTATTAGAATTTTTTTTTGATTGTTAGAATTTGTATGGATAGATTATTAGGATTTTTCTTATTGCTAGGATTGTATGGATAGATTATGAGGATTTTTAAGTTCTTAAGATATGTGATGTTTGATGATTAGGATTGTATGGATAGATTATTAGAATTTTTTTGATTGTTAAAATTGTATGGATAGATTATTAGAATTTTTAGATTGTTAAGATACATGTGATTTGTTGAAATATTTATGTGATTGCTAGGATTATATATAGGATATAGAAAGAAACAGTAAATAAGTGAAAGACAGTGAATTATTCACCGCTTTTGTGAGGAATACGGAAGGCGGTGAATCGTTCACCGTCTTTATGAAGGCGGTGAATCATTCACCGTCTTTAAGAGAAAATTCCAACATAACTCCTACATGGCAAAAAAAAGGATTAGTTTTTCAAATATAATTTTAGCAGGTTTATTTCGCAAATACCAAAATTTTAGAGGGTTATTTTATTTAAAAAAAAGTCCTAAAAGAGAGGTTTAAGGGTCAGAGATTCAACCAACGTCGAATTAGGGTTTAACCATAATTACAGCAAATAGTTTTTTAATAAATGTATGTTAAAAAAATTATACAAGATTTGTTGTGTTCAATGCCTAAGTGGTCAACGAACAGTCAACCTTTTACTTAAAAAGGTTTGATATTCAAACCCTATAACACCCAAGAAGTGGAATTTTCCTTTCTATTCTTTTCTATTCTCAATAGGGGCTAATATGACTGCCCAATTTAAATTGTTTACAGCATAAATTAGCCAATTCTTTTTACGATTTTCTTCATGAAACGATTTGTAAGCTAGGATGAAATAGACAATACCAAATTGGCAGTCGGACCAGTTCCTAGTTAAGCTGTTCCAACCAGCCCGTCAGTTCCGGCTTTCTAAACCTAGAAAATATACCTAACAATAACAGTTCCAACCTCCTCTAGAATAGCATTATTGATGCACTTCGGAAATGAGCCTTCTCATATTTTTAGCTCTTTAAGTTCTAATTTTTGTTTAAGAACTTATGTTTTAATTGTGATTGATTAGTCATTTTCAGATTGTTAGTGGTGTGCCATTCCGATGATGCACATGGGTGGGTATTAAGAAGATATCTATCTTCTCCATAATTGCTTTGATTTATTCACTGGGCTTTTAATGATTTTAGAAGCTGTTCGAGTCCGATTCAAGTGCAATCTTAAATTGCCCAATCAGTTTACTTCTAATTGAGTTAATTCTTTCATCTTTGCACTTTTGGTTCAGATCTGAATAACTGGGGCTTCATATTTGGGTTTGGGTTTCAATTAATGCCCTATGATTCATTAAACCCTAGCAGGTTCAACCTATTTTCCTAATTGCCAGACCCTTTTCCTTTGGATTGCTTGTCGGACTATTATCGGTGTTGCCTGACCCTTGTCCTTTGGATTTCTAGTCGGTCTATTATCGGTGGATCTAATTAAAATAACTATTTGCTGGTTCCGGCATTGAGGTAAGATGTTGGTAATTTTCAGCTGAGGTTTCTGCATCCTCTTGCGTCGTCTCTGCTTTGACGATCTCCTCCTCTCTTTCAGCCATGGGTTAGGCCCTTCTCTTCTCCTCTTTGCTGCCCCTGGATTGGGCATCCTCTTCTCTCTTCTCTCTCGCGCTCTCCTCTCGCTGCATCCTCTTCTCTCTTCTCCTGCTGCGCTGGATTGGGCTTTCTTTTCTTCCACACCCTCCCTTTGCTGCCATTTATACGCTACCATCCTTGCTGCTGTTCTTCTCAAACCTGACCACTGTTAGAGCCCAATTGATGGTGATTTAGAATAAGGATTGTTCCAGACTGAACTGCATCTGATCAAGGCTTCAGTATTATTAATTCTCGACAGCCTTCTGAAGATAAAAAAAGTCCTGAGCACACCAATAGGTTCTTGGTTCCTATTTTATTGACTTTTTGCTCAATTTTTATTAGGTGTGCATCGGAATATTTAATTTCAGAATAATATAGCTTTTCTATTTGAGTTATTATATTTCCAGCTGCCTCAGTTGTTCCATGCTTTATTCCCCACTTACCTCCATAGTCGTTAGAGTTTTCCCTCAAAGCTATAGTTATCCCTGCAATTATCATAGCTATCACTTTGATGTCAAATTAAACATGAAATTGACTTTGATCTTGGTAATTCTGTAATAATGGGATAATTAGGGATAAGAATAGTTACTGCCCTAAATTTACGCTCAAACCAAATTGTACCATAGATATAAAGGCGAATACATGTAAAAATGACCAAAAAAACAAGTTAATATTCAAAATGCAAAAGAAATGTGCGATACAAAACAGTTGAACATGGGACAAGAATCTGCTTCTGGCTTCTAACAAAGCCAAAGGGAGAAAACTAACCTCACAGATATATTGAGTCCACAAGTCCTTTGAAACCAGTACCTGGCTTTGAACATCACCAAGTTCTTCACTACATGCCAAAGAACTAGCATTCTCGCACAAAAAAGTTCTAAGTAAATCAACACAATCGCCCACAATTTTCGTATGCCATATATCTCCTGCCTCGCCTAGCAAAACATACATTTGATGAAAGGCAAAAAAGCAAAAAAAAAAACTAAGTAAATGATAATTATGAGGTAACTAGGTTTGATCAAGAGCCAAAAGATAAGAAAGCATACAAAAGAACGCTTTTGTTGCGTCAATATAATTCAAGTCCCACCCAAAGTCTTTTTTCAACCGATGAAGTCTTCGTCTCTAAACATAACAAAAAGTATAAATTAAAGTCATAATAAATAGTACATGATTTAAAGGATGCAACGAAAAGCAGGTATTAGAGGAGCAGAAAGTGTTTACTTGACGGCGGACAAGCTTGCGCGTGTTGGCTTTTAGCTTGCCAATGGCTTCATTTAACAAATTCTTCAGTTTATCATCATTGGAATTCAAAACATCAGAAACAGCAAGTTTATGACGCAAATCAGCATCTTTGTTGGCAAAGTAACTTTGAAAGAAGTCGTTAAATTCACGAATGCCAATAGCCTGAAACAGCCCTCGAGTATAAACAGCAGATGGATTGTAAATAGCACGCACTTCATTCAACAGACCAGAATCAATCATGCAATCAACTCTTTGGTCAACATATCGATCCAGTACAGGAAGGGAAGCATCCAGCCATATAAAAAAACAATTGTATCTGAAATTGCTCACTCGACCCCACTTCTGTCCTGCCAACGAAAGAATCAGATTTCTTTCAGAAAAGAGCATCACTATTTGCATCACATATTACACAGCTTTTAGCACAAGCATGAAATGGAGGGAATTATGTACACAATAGTAAGGGAAACCATAATAAGGCAAGTACACTGCACTGGAAAAGAGGAGGCATAGCAGATTTAGAATGATTAGAAAGACATTTGGATGGAGTCAAGTACATGTGCTAAGTTGCTACATGATTTAAATTAAAAAAAGGGATAATTGCCAATATACCCCTCAAAACTTCGAAAATATCTCATTTACCCCAACTTTTTTTTTCTTTCCAATATACCACTCATATGTTCCTCCGTTATTTCAAAATATCCCTGCAGTTACCATCCGTTAAGTTAACTTGGGTTAAACGTAAGTTAAATATCTACCAAAGTTAAAAAAAATCAAAATGTTTTTTTTACCTTAACTTAAGGGCAAATAAGAAATGTTGGTGATGGTAAAAGAGTATATTTGAAAAGATCAAAAGTTAAAATACTTTTTGTGCCCCTAACTTAAGGGCAAATAAGAAAAGTTGGTGATGGTAGAAGGGTATATTTGAAAGGGCAAAATAGTAATTTCCTAGAGATAACAGCTATTGTTAACAGAATTTAACTCTAGGGGTATATTAGAAATAAGTTAGAACTTAATGGGGGTATTTTCAATATTAGCCTTCTAAGAGGGGTAAATCAGAAAGTCGAAAACTTTTTAGAGGTATATAAGCAATTACCCCAAAAAAGAACGAGTAGCAATGCAGTAAACATATATATTTCCATACTAAAACATGAAGCAGCTGCAATAAAATAAGGATGTAAAATTGAAGAAATACAAAAGTACAGAATCATGTTTCAAAGTTAAAATAAAATGCACAAAACATAAAATCCACTTAAAGGAAAAGGCAATGCAAGAAGCTACACATGATCCAGGTGATACAAGCATAATAAAACTAAACCAAATTACCAAGTTTCACATAGATTTTCATAAATATTCTATGCTATTGCCAGATTTCATATTTACTCATACATGCAGATGTGATGTTTCCCAAAATTTCCACATAAAGAAATACTATTTACCCCTTAAATGGAACATACTCAACTTTTCTCAAGTATCATCCGGCTAATTAATGCAAAGGGCAGCTGGGTTGTGTTAAAAAACTAGTCAAATAGACTAATGGCATATTTGCCCTTGATTCAAAAGTTGCAAAACTTCATGAAAGATACACCTTAAAGTTGAAATGTTGGGAACATCATATAAAGCTGACAAGTCTCATATTTATCACACACACCTTCACCATCAACAAAAACCTATGGGGTTGCTGAAGAAGATGACTGACCATGGTTGGCTTAGAAAGAAATTTTTTGCCCCCTCTTACAAAAAGCAAACACTTGTGCTATAATTATTGTACTCAAGAGAATTACATTTGAGGCGAAAATTTGTAATATATTGTAATAGCATATGTAATGAGGGCAAGCATTAATAGTTAACAAGGTTCTCCAAATCAGTTTAGTACAACTGCCTCACCTCTGCAGCCTTTCCTCGGTATAAGTTACTAGGGAGAGCACCCGAGCTAGCATGTAAGCTGAGGTACCGATTTATCTGCAGCATGCGTCAGAAAATGTTAGCAAGGAAAAGGAATAACACAATGTTAGAGAAAAATCCAACAAAGGAAGCTTCATATGCCCGAAAGATAAATACACATAGACCTCAAAGAAGCTAAATCTTACTGCTAATTGATGATTCTAAAGATATAGAGAAGCAAAATAAATAATAATACAAGCTAGTAACCTCTCACAGAACATCAAAAAGGAATAAAAAAACGAAACCTCAACTTGGAAACTTTCACGTGCCTCGTGTGAGAAACTTAAATGCCTGTAACTACGAGCAGATAGGAGAAAAAAACACAATAAAGTGCATAGCTGGAAGAACATATTTTTTCTTCATAAAAAGCAGGCACTATGTGATGTTCTGTCCCTTGTATCCATTTCACATATTTCACAAATGACATAGCAAAAATCTGTGAACTCACTAAGAATCTAAGATTAACCTTTCTTAGGGGCAACCAATATGGAAACCAAGCTATGAAAGGTGAATTGAGGAAGGGAAAAAGAAAAACATAATGTCCTTACTTTTCTCTGGTCATTTGGGTGGATCCTGTTTGCAGCAACTGGATCGATCTCCTTAAGGCGCTCATACCCTCCGCTCACATCAAAATCTTTAAGATCTAAATCAACAGATGAAAGGCATAAAAACTAAAGACTCAGAGATAAACTTCACTAGATGCAGGGCACGTAAATGTCCTTCACTGATTTCACCTGATAGGTCAGCGACAGAGCACTCATGCAAGTCTTCTAACACATCATCGACAAGGAATGGACTCACAAGAGCCTATCACAACCAAGAAACAAAAAATTTAACTAATCAATCACTGAGCTAGAATCCTACTACAACTTGAGTATGCTAAGAAGATTATTTGAAAGGAACTCAACCTGGATATAGTAATTTGTGCCACCAACAATAACTGGAAGGCCATTGCGTGATAATATGTCATCAATGATCTTTAACAACCACAAAATATTGAATTCAATTCATAAGATACAATCAAAATCCCCTTCTAGAAACATGAAATAAAAGAAGAATATTTAAGTAGAATTATACCGGAATAGCAAGATTACGGAAATCTCTGGAAGTGAACTCCATAGAAGCATCAATCATGCCTAAAAGATGATGAGGAACACCTGGAATCGAACAAATATTGTTAAGACTATTGTTGAACTGTTTCCTAATAGACTGATTTTCTGGCGACAATAGCAAAATTGCAAATGACGACCTGAACTTTAAAAAGTAAGAAAAAAGGGGTAAAAAAAATCATTATGCGAACTTACAATTCATCCCAATCAGCTACCTCACCCCAATTTTATTATTTTTGTTAAATAATCAATGACAATATAAAGATACAATATTCATCTAACCCAAAATTATTTAGAAATTCAGAAGCCAAAGAAGTAAGCATAAACATTTAACGATCAAATAACTGCCATATGGAGATGTACTATAAGTCTATAATTAGTTACGGAATGTCACAAGAAGTGAGGAAATTGGGACGGGTGGTTGATTGAAAACATACTGTAAGTTCCTGCAACATTTATAACTTTTCAAAGTTTGGATGGGCATGAATAATTGTTAATGTTTAGGGGGAGTATAAGTGTATAACATATTTTTCCACAGTTATGTTGTAAGCGATAAGACGAGTAGATCAAACGATCTCTCTAAAAGCTAAAACTAATAAAGAAAGGAGTTTTTATTAATTTATATTCAACACTCACCCTTGAGATTTTTTGATACTGATAGGCCCAAAACGTGTAAACTTAAATTAACGGAGAGAAACTAATACTTTGTTTTGACAGAGAGATATGACAGCCAAAAAACCAAAAAAAAGAAAAGGAAAACGAAAGAGAGGGAAAAATAAAAATAAAAAGAGAGTAATTTTTTTGCTTATTGTTTGGACTAAGGGAGGGGGAAAAAATTACACTTCTTCTCCATTTTTTAAGGGAAAAAATTTAACTGTTATGAAAGATTATCTTCTCCTATTTCTCTCCATTTTTTCTTTTTTTCGTCTGTAGTTTTGATCCACTTGACAGAATATAATTCTTTTTTTCTAACTTTCTTTACATTTTCTCTCCATTCAAACAGAGTGCAAATGAATTTATAGCTTCATTTGGATTGTTGGAAATAATATGGATGAAGAAAAAATGAGTGAATAGAAAGAAGGAAAAAAGAGGGAGGGGAAGAAAAAAAGTAATTTTCTTTTCTGTTGTTTGCAGTAAAGGAAGAAAAGAAAGAAAATAACTTTCTCTTCCTTTCTCTCCACTTCTCTCCACTTTTGGAGATATACGTTCCTCCATATTTCTCTTCTTTTTCCTCGTCTAGTTTTGGTCCAAAACGACAGAAATTTTTTTCTCCTAATTTTCTTTTCTTCCCTCTCCTCTTCTCTCTCCAACCACACAAAGTGTAAGAGTCTGATAATAACAGAATTCAAACTCAGAATCTCAACAGATTATTCTATAGGGCGTGATTGGTTCATGAGTCGAATGGAAATGAGAAATAAAATTGGATTGCGTTGGAATGAAAAATGGAACTACGAACGATCCAAAAATATTTAGTTCATTATTAGAATGAAAATCAGAATAGATAATTATGACACCTAAAATTTATTCCGAGATAGAGTTTTAGTTAGAGGAGAGGCGATTAATGAAGTGAGAGGAGGGGAGGCGTTGGTGAGAGAGAATTTTGAGGATCTGGAGTCATCTCTATTCTATTCCAGAGTGGAATGAAAATCGAAATCCCATCCCTATAAAACAAACACCGACTATCAGTATAGAATCCACAGCTGAATCAGTGGACGTCGGTCTTAAGTTTTAATTTCAGAGTCTAAAATAAGCGAACCAAGCAAGCAAGCCCTAAATGTTAAGATAGCAGACAAGAAGAGGAGACCGTTGCGATCGGAGGGAGGAGGCTTGTTGGTGACGACGTCGAGGCCGTGGTAGACCTGCATGGAGTCGGCGTTGACGACCTCCACACCAGGGAAGACGGAGGCCAGGTCGATCGCCAGCCGGGACTTCCCGGCGCCCGTCGCCCCCATCACCACCACCACAGCCCCCTTCTTCTTCTGCTGCTTCTGCTTCCTCCTCTTCTCCTGCGCTGCCGATTCGCCGCCGTCGAAGGCGATCGTCGTCTTCTCTTCCCCCATGGGGTCTTGGCTGCACCGTAGGATAGTTTCGCCGCGGAACGGCTGGACGAGTCTGGGTACGCTCTACAAAATAAATAAATAAAAATAATGGGCTAATTGCATACAGGTCCCGCAAACATATTGATTTATAAATATTTCCCTGTAAAATTTACCTTTCATGAGTTACTAGGGAAAGACCCGCGATGCTGCGAATATAAAAATATTTTAATAATAAATTTTGATTTATATTTATATATATTTTATATAGTTTTATAAGTCTAATTATTGATTAAGTAAAAGTTATATTAAAAATAATTTAATAATTAAATATGTTTAAAGAAAAATAATTAAAACTGGTATATGTGCAACATAAATTTATATAACAGTTTATTAATAATTAAATTATTTTGTAAAGATTTATGTGAAAAAGATTTGAGATAAATCTATTCAAATAATTTAAATAAATCAGTAAATAAAAGAAAAATAATAGTAGAAGAAATTGTTTATAAAACTATATTTATATATATACAGAGAAACACACACTATGTTTATAAATTGTTATTCCAGAAATTTAAATTTTGTATTTTTTCATATGTCGACATTTTTCATGATTTAGATTGTATCTACCAGAATGGATTTTATTACGCAATTTATTATGCGTATTATTAATACAATTAATTAATTATATAGGGTTTAAGCGTTTAAACTTTGAAGTTTGAAATTTAGAAATAAATATTATAAAATTTAAAATCTGGAGCTTAAAATTTGAAATTATAAATTTTAAAATTTTAATATCTAAAATTTTAAATTTAAAATTTAGAACTAAAAATTATATATATATATATATACATATATATATATATGTATATATATATATGTGTGTGTGTGTGTGTGTGTAGAAGGAGAGAGAAATGGAGGGTTGGGGGGACACGTGTCACTCTTAAGTCCCCTCAAACCCTCCTTTAATGTAGTTAGATAGATTCCTATAAAAGTACTAATATTTTTATATATGTCCCTATGATTTGTTACAGTTGGAGAACCGTTAGAAAAATATTTATATTTTCAATTTTGCCATTACAAATATATTCCTCTAAAAATTATAACAGTATAATATAAGAGGGGTAAAAATATCAAAAATTAATCCAGGTAAATTATTTAACGTATGGTTAACTAAACTTTTCTAACGGATTCTAACGGCAGAGATATATCTGAAAATATTAGGACTTTTGCAGGGATAATTTTCACGCCCCGCGACCGCCAATTTGGTCGGTCCGGGCACGTACACAGATGCCGAACAGACAGAGTCTCCCCTGTCCGCCCAAGGCTCTACAACAACAACAAACATGTATAAAGAATTCGCCCAGAAAGAATTTTGATATGCATGGCTTGCACGAGGGTAAACAACAGGAGCAAGTAAAATTAAACTAGCTATTACATCCATATATTGTATCTTGATTATATTTAACAAAATACAAAGCTTACATTAATCCTCCATTACACATGCTCTTTACGTCCAATTCCAGGTAGTACATAATACATCATTCCTTACATACCCTTTTTCATCAAATACAAAAGATGAAACCAAAAAGGGCACAACTAAGCTCGATGGAAATCCACTACCTAGGGCGCGATGCCATTGCCGTGATTCTCGACCACCTCGCTCGCGCTAGGATCTGTAAGGTTAGTGGTGTGAGAACTAATGAAAGTTCCCAGTGGGTTCGGCTGCCGACCCCGCCGACTCACGCACTAGGTCTAGTCAAGCATATATATGAAAAAGGAATAGATAGTAAACCATACTAAAGCTACTACAATGCCTATTTAATAACTGAAGTAATAAGTAATATGCTCATGATGCATGCATTGCACTTTTACTGTCACGCCCCGCTACCACCAATTTGGTCGGTTCGGGTACGTCCACAGACGCCGAACGGACAGAACCTCCCTTGTCCACCCAAAGCTCCACCCAACATGTATAGCAATGTAATACACTGGATCTTAGCAAATTGCAAGATTCGAGTGTTTGATCTGTGTGTGGGGCCTTTCCACAGTTTTTAGAGGGTCGTTGATAGTGTTCCGACCCCTGGCACGCACCCCGAGGATGTTGGTTTGAAGCTTGGTACCAAAATCCAAAAATTGGATNATGATAGTTGGAGACTTTTACTTCATGCATAGTTGCTTTCATACTTATGCTATTTATGCTAAGTAGAGATATCATGTCGTAATAAGTTACATTTTTTTTGCTTACCTATCTACTTTTATAGGCACTGACATCTTTTGTAGCTTTGGGCCTTGTGGTGCATTCACTGAAGTCAGTAATTGCCCACTGGGAACTATTTTTAATAGTTCTCACGCCCTTGTTTTATGGTTTACTTTTCAGAGCCTTCGGCACCGGCGGAGGCACGGGATCGCGGCAAGGGATCGCTTAACTAGCTAGCGAGGAGCGGTACTTTGCCTAGGTGGTTTACTCTTTCTTTTTGTAGTAGTGAGAGAGAGATTTCTGTATCCGTGTATAGAGACCACCTATGTACCTACTTTTAGCACTTGTACTTGGAGATTCCTATTGTATTTACTTTATGTTTTACTTAGTGGATTTACAATTTTATCCTTATTCCTTGCTGTAGCATTTAGACATTTATTATGCTCTGATACTCCTAGATGTCTTTTATTATTGCTTTACTTATTGTTGTTTTTAGATGCCTTATGCGTTTTAGACGTATGGCGGGTCTGGGCACGTGCCGGGCGGGCTTCCGCTGGGTCCCGGGGGGTGACAAGCAAGCCATACAAAGAGAATGCAACTATAGATGGCTTGCACGAGAGCAAGCAACAACAAGTAAGGGAAAGCACTAATGCTACTCCATACATCCATATATGTCATTTGATTATATTTAACCAAATATAAGTCAACCACATATTACATTCTTTTCTTTTAATATACATCACATGATCCATCCACCAAAACATATGAATTTACAACATTTACATCACCATTCATCATATACAAAAGATGATAAGATACATGGTATGACTATACTCGGGTAGCCGCTATCTAGGGTGCGATGCCCTTGCCGCGATCCTCGACCGCCCCGCTCGCGCTAGGATCTGCAAGGTTAGTGGTGTGAGAACTAAAGAAAGTTCCTAGTGGGTTCGGCCGCCGACCCCGCCGACTCACCCACTAGGTCTACTCAGGTATATGTAGGAAAAGAAGAGATAGATAGAAAACCATACTAATGCTACTTTAATACCTGCAAAGAAAACTGACTCAACGAGTAATATGCTCATAATGATATATGCATGTCTTTCACATTTACCTTGGCTTTTACCCAATCGTCTCGGTTAACTCATGGTTAACCCCAAAACTCACAATCAAATCCCTTTCTTTTGGGGAGAATATCGCTACAACCCGATTGGACCGTCTGCTAGGGAGAATATCGCTACACCCAGTGGTGACAACTCCGGAGCACACTGCTTGAGGTGGAGCTACCGCCCTCAAGCCTAGACCGAATGTGAGTATAATCCAATCCTCAATTTGAGGATGCATAGCCATTCATGCCATTCTTGCCACTTGCCACAATGCTCTTAAGGTTTTACCTTGTCTAGCATACCATATCCTTGGTGTCAATCATGCCGCTAATATCAATATCACATTTGTTTACTAATGTCATAGTCCACGTTCATTTCACACATTCATAGGGTTCTATATGTATGGTCCAATTTCAATTCATACGTTCTCTTATCTAGAAGCATACAAGAGGTTCCCAACCATAACTACATGTCACATAACCCTAAATGCATGAATACCACAATACACATATATGCTCAAAAAGGCAACATAGACATAATGAGAAATTCGATGATTTCGAATAGCACCACCCACCTCGTAGGGATGCCCGTAAGCCTACAATTCACGTCTCGCGATTTATGGTCGCTGATTTTCCGCGACCCTCGGCAAACGAAGCCGAAATGAGATTTTTCTCCACTAACTCAACGTAGACCCGTCGAAATTTCAATCCGAGTCTCCCAACGCGTCAGATTATCCACAAATTAGGGCTACAAGAGATCAAACCCTAGTTAGATCTCAAAGTTTACAAAACCCTAATATTAACCCTAGGATTTCTATCTTTACCAAATACCCCCAAATCTCATGAAGATTCATGGACAAACCTACCATAATAGCTTCTAGAAACAATAGTTAGAAGAAAACACAACTAAACCCTAGCTCAAAGCCACCAAAACTCACCTTGAGTTCTAAGCTTTCTCCTCAACCCTTGCACAATTGCTAGCTTCACCCGAAATTAGTCTTCTTCTCCACCAAGCCCCTCTCTTGGAGCAAACCCTAGTGAGAGAATGAAAAAAAGGGAGAGAGAGAGTAAAGAGTTTTAGAGAGAGAAAGAGATTTCTCTTTTGATGTTGGTGTGAGGGAAATGAGAGCTAAACCATCAAGCCCCCACTTATAAACACTCACACACATACACAATAGCACATAGCCCCCTCACACAACAGAGGCCAACCATCCCTGGCATTTTCGTGTTCGGGGTCCGGACCTTACACTTAGGGTCTAGACCCCGAGAGCATTTTCAGCACATTTCGACTTGAAATTTCCTAACTTGCTCTCCCATGTCCAAATGCCCATTTTATGCACTCCGAAACATTCGGAATGGCTAACGGACCATTCTAACACATCCACCACCACACTTCGGTCAATTTGATAGAAGTTCGGTATAACTCGTCCGGGATCCAATATGTTACATTTACCTTTACCTTTACCCAATCCTGTTGGTTAACCTTTTGGTTAAGACGAACTCACCAAACCAAATCCCTTTTTGTCAGGAAGAATACCGCTATAACCCGACGGGATCGTATGCTAGGGAGAATTCCGCTATCGCCCAATTGATGACAACTCCGGAGCTCACCGCTTGAGGTAGAGCGACCACCCTCAAGCATATCAGACTACCTGTGAGTATAATCCAATCCCCAACTTTGAGGATACCATGTCACTATTGCCACAATGTTCATATGGTTTTCTTTGTCTAGCTTTCCATGATTCTTGGTGCTATTCAATTCATCTAGCCATAATGTCACCTTGTTTACTATTGTCATAGTCCAATACTTTGTTCGTACATTGATAGGATTTCTATATATATATATTTCCGAAGCCTTTGTCATTTCAAATGTACTTTTACATTGAAAGCATAAAAGAGATCCACATATCACTTTAACCCTACAATGCATGAAGACAACACTATACACAAACAAACATACTCAAAGAGGTGACATAGACATAATGAGGAATTCGAAAATTTCGAATAGCACCACCCACCTCGTAGGGATGCCAGTGTAAGGGAATGAATCCTCGCCGCGTAAGTCCGAACTTCGGTCGAAATTGACCAAAGGTCACTTCGGAATGCTTCGGAAAAGCCGAAAGCGCCAAAAATGGCATTTGTGGGTTGTAGAGGACCTTGGAGGGCATGTGTGAGCAAATATGCAAAAATGCAGATTTTGTGTGCTCTCGGGGAGGGTCCGGACCCCGTAGCTGCGAACAGCCCAGTGTAGGCTGTGCACTAATTGCATTGTTTGAGGGGTTTTTATGCAATTGGTGCTAGTAGGATTAAAAAGGGAGGTGTAGAGAGCTCATTTACTCCTCTCTCTCACACTTGCTACCCTAAATTAGAACCTCTCTTTCTCTCTCTCTAAGCTCTCTCTTTCTCTCTCATCAAGGTAGGAATCAAGAGGAAGGGTTGGTGGAGAAGGAAGCTTGAAGGTGGAACTTCATCTTCTTCATCTTCTTCCTCACATTGGGAGAAAGCTTTTGAGGTAAACTTTTGAAGCTTTAATGGTGGATTTCTAGGGTTTGGTTTTTATACTCTAGAATTAGTTTAGTGGAACCCTTAGGTGCTAAATAGATGCTATATGCTTGAATCAAGAGGTTCTATGATGTATTCTTGCAATAGTAGCAATCTAGGGTTCCGGTTGGGGTTTTGCGAAATGTTAGGGTTTGGTCTAAATTAACCCTATATAACCCTAATTGCTAGGTAATATGACGCGTTGGTGAACTCGGTTCGGTGATCCGTCGAGTCCGCGCAGAGATATCGAGGAAAAGTACCGTTTCGGCTTTGTTTCCGCCTGGAGGGCCGAGGCGACGTCCAAAAATCGCGAAACTTGGAATCTAGAGTCGCGGCATCACCAGAAGGTGGGGGGTGCCACCCGAAGCAGTTGAACTCCCTTCTATGTCCAAGTTACATTGTTGATCATATATTCACATGTTGACATTATGCTTTATAGGGTGATTTGGATAGTTTCATTTTTATTCTTTGCATGCCTCCTTGGTAGTGTAGCATTGTGAGCTTGACACATGAACTTAGGATGCATGAGGATAAAGTTTTGTGACATAGAATCCTATAGTAATAAAGTTAAGCGATGAACTTGATCTTGTGATGATGAAAACAAGTGACGTGAACTAATGTAGTAGAGGCACTATAACATGAACGAGTGGCATGTAAACTAGTTGATACAACAAAATGATTTGAATGAGTGGCATTGAACCTTGTGTCACGCCCCGGGACCCAGCGAAAGCCCGCTCGGCGCGTGCACAGACCCACCGTGTACATCAAACAACCATAATGCACACAAGGCGTCTACCAAAAACTAGAAATGAACAAGATAATTTCCTAACAAGGCTATCAGAGCGAGTAATATAAAATCACTATTGTTCTAGCATAAAGAGATCCACAATAAAACAAAAGACTACAAGTAGATCCAAAAGTCTAATGTAATCTCTAAACCAAAATACATAATACATCTTTCCACAAAGTACAAAAACAAAGATGATGTCGGGTCCCTCTAAAATAACTCCGTAGGGCTCTAACTAGTCGCTAACCCCTTGCCACGATCCTTAGCCACTCTCGATACGGATGGCTCTGAAACAAACAACAAAACAGAGGGCGTGAGAACTATTGAAAATAGTTCCCAGTGGGTAAGTCACCGATCTTAGCGAAATAGATATATTTTATATCAAATAAATCTATTTTGAGGTCCAATACAACCTAATTCTAACCGAATTAACCCTAACCCTAACCAAACCCGCTCCACCCCACTGCACCCCTACCCAGCGAACGCCTCAGCCTCGCGAGGACCCCTTCTCTCCTCACGATCCCTCCCCTCTTCCCCCTTTGAGCTCGAGCTCTCCCTCTCTCCTTTACCTCTACTCATTTCCCTCTCCCTCTTCCTTAGAATCTCCTCCAAGCTTTGATCCCATTCCAGAATCGCCCTCGCTTTTGCCCTCAATCTTCTCCACGAGCGGGTGCTTTGAGGAGATCAGCCGCCGCCGGTGTCGCCCTCGGCCTCCTCCTCCACGAGCGTGGCGGCGCTCCGACGACCTCCCTCCGCCGCCACACACCAACGACGAGGTCGGTGCTCCGCTCGGCTCCAAGGGCTGGGCCGACGAGCCCGGGTTTCGCCAGTGGAAGGATAAAGAGGCCGAGATCCTCATCGACATCGAGCCCATCATCGCCCTCACCAAGGATATACTCCACTCCAAGGAAGCGGAACAGTGCTCTCTGGGATCTTGCCATGGATCGATCGATGGGAGCTCGGGGGTCGGTGATCTTGTTAGGGCTCGTGATCACAGGTAACGTGTCGATCTCGCGATCATCGATCTGCATGATTCGCTTTCATTTTTTGAATATCTTGTACTGGATCTGATTTGGTTGTAGGATGCGTTTGTGAACCCTAGATCGGCAATGGCACCCCATTGATCTATAGATGTGATGCTTATTCCTCTAGTTTTCTGTTTTGTTTCTAGATATAAAACCCTAATCGGTGGAGATTGCATGTGAATCATTATCTAGTTTTGAATCGACGATGCCAAACATTAAATTGCAATTCCCGTAACATCATATTATCAAAATTAACTTAAGCTCTTCCGAAGAACTTTTGACGGCGATGTAGCTCCTGTCAAGGTTCACCTTCATGCTTCAGCATGCAACAGGAATTTATATGTTTAGTATGCTTTACTTTAAAATTGATATATTGGCCTCTTCTTAGGATTACGATAGAGAGTTTCTGGTTAAATTGAGTCATGTCGCTGCGTGCGCGGAAATATGGATCAGATACATTGGAGAAGGAATGTGGATATCATGACATATACTTTGATCGATTAGACAAATATTAAAAACCAGAAGAATAAAGTGTTTAGTATGAATGTAAAAATTGTATGAACGGAAAAAAATTGAACAAATTTTATAGGCATAACTACATCATGGATATGTGAAGAACCTACTTGGATATTGTAAAAACTAACTTGTGTGGTATGGGTGTTTCTTTTATGATTGCAAGCACAGAGCTTGATCTTATTCTATTCTGCATGTGATGTGATTTATCATGTGCCTAAATTGGTGCTAAACAACATCCCTGATTTCGTAGAATCTCATTTAATTATGATGATGACATTAAATCAAATATTAGGGAATTGGAAATCTGTTGTGAAATAGTGAAGTGTCAACCTTTATCTTGCGAAGACATTCTCTAGATCTACCTAGAATGTTGATATGCACAGAGTCGATTTAACTTGCTCATGAGTTGAGGTATCCATGAGTTATAGACTCATAGTTAATTGAACTAGTTCTAAATTGATCTAGAAGGTTAGAAGATGAGTGCAAAATTGACAGTTGCTTTTAAGATGTAGATATTTAAAACTACAAGAGCAAAAGTAGTAAAAATTAGAAAAGGCATATGAAGATTGAATTTAGAGATTAGAAAAGAGAAACTAAATTTCAAGTTAATGGTACCTTATTCATTACCTTGGAGGACCCTACCAAATGACGTCTACTTTAGTGCCAAAATGTTGTAATTCATATGGGTTTCTCATCGTGCCTTCAATGTGCATAAGACCTTTCCTAATAGTACGGGATGAGACAAAACCTTTAGTCAACTTGATTATCTAGTATTGCACAATTTTTTTAAAATTTTTTTCCAAAAGTTCCGACACTCTGCTCTTTACAACGCATCTACTGCACTCATTTCTTTTTCTGTCCATATGGAATACTTTCAGGCATGGATCGAGTAAACTTGAACAAGTGGGCTTTGCTTCTTTGACAGTTTGGAATATGAAAACATGGAAAGCTATGGTATATACGATATCTTGGATATTTTTTTGACAATTGTGCATGATTTAGGCAAATAGAGCACTTATATTGTTTTTATATTTTATTTTGTGAAGACAGTCCTTCCGCTTGGTGAGGATCCTTCAGCAATCACCTCACTATCATTCAATCATAACGGAAAAATCTTAGCAGCCTCTGCTACTGATGGAATGATTCATATGTTTGGTATCCTTGAATGCTAGCTAATTATACTCATCAAGAATACGTTCAAGGAGTTATACATGACTGTTATCTTTTTGTTTCTGCGGAATTGTTCTAAAGCATTTCTCTTCATGCCAATGGAGTGATTGGATGCTTTGCATTTAGTTTTGTAACCATGAATTTTCTACAACATTCATGTCAAGATATATGTTGCTTTGTGAAAGTACATTTAAGAGCTTAAGCTAGGAGTTCTCATGGATTGTAAGGTTCCTTAACTATCCAAAGACATGTCTGCTAGCCTGCAAATAACAGGATGGCCTGCCCATGATTCAGTAGTAAGTTAAGTTCTATTTGGACCTGATGAGACCAGCATTTTCAGTTTAGGCTCCGATGGGAAGGCAAGTAAATTTCAGTTTCCTGATTTAATATGCAATCTCTTATGGTGCTTGTTCCCAGAAGAATCTCATGGTTCAGAACAAACCTTAATCATTATGGTATTTCTTCACAAATTTGCACCTTGGTGTATATCTTTTGAAATCACTGCATACAATTATCTCCTCTTCATCTATCAAAACTTTCATCGGTTCTTTCCTCTAATGTTGAGTTTGCATTGTATAAATGGAGTATTAGACTAAGTTGATTTATACTGCACTAACTTCAAAAGGCACTTTGCTTTTCAACATATCTTGTATAATAAAAAGAAGCATTGGTGCTTCAAGCTTGATAACTTAGTAGCTGGAACGAATGTAATTTTCTCGCCTAAACTGAAATAGAACACTAAGTTGCATCTTGCATTCTTGCATCGCACCCATTATCTTAGTTACTCTTTACACGCTTCATTAAGACTAAAGTTCCTTCCATGTTCTTGTGCCCTAATTGGAGAAGTGAGAACCTAAGCTACAAGCATCTATTCTTTCACTTTAAATATTATTGTCTAAAAGTACCTTCTCATCATGTAATAAAGCATTGTAGAATTGCGAGTATTTTATACAATCTATAATTCTATATATTGTATTCCCCGAACTTAGCTATTGATGGGATGTTTATTTTCTTAGCTCATAAGAAATGCTTCATAGAAATCCTTTGTGTAAATATAGAATTGGTATGAATGTCAAATTAAATGCCTTTTAAGAGTTAGTCTTTTTTTCCTACTATATCATTTACTAGTTAATGCATTTGTGAGGAAAGCTTTGAGGCCATCACTTGCTGGGTTGTGTAAACAGCCTTTCCTGTAAAGGGATTAGGCTTTCTATAGCACACTTCTACACTTACATTAATGGTTGATTTGCTTCTAAACTCCCTAGTTGTCTTATTTTACTCTTTTTGCTATTATTGGTTAAGCAGAGAACAGGCTTTCAGTTTTATGTGAAAAGGAGCGTTGAGCAGAAAGACCTACTTGCACCTCTTCCATATCTCCCCGCAGTTCAACCTGACAATGTAAACCAAGTATCTCATTCAAATGGGTCTGCTGCTGCAACACCCTTAACCATTTCCCCTGCAAAATCTTCACCAGGAGGCATTTAGAGAATCCTTGATACAACTTCAGATGAAGGGTTGGTAATTCTTCCATCACCAAAGGTATGTATCATGCTTTCTCCTTTTCATGCTTTCTCATTTTCTTCTTGTTGGTACTTGTTAATGCATCTTTATATTGATGTCATATTCCAGGTTGGTTATTGTTGGCATTCGGTTAAATCGAATCGGGTACGCCCATAAGCGGGTTCGATCCGACGGATATTATGTTATCTAATTGGATTGGAATTAATCTCGCTTTCAAATTGGAAAGCTAATTAGAGATAAATCCTAATCATATTAGGATAATAATTAATAACTGATTTGGCCTTATCTCTTACGCTATTAGGATTTTGAAATTTCATATAAATATACGGGCGATCCCACATAAAACGATGAACGAACGTAAAAAGAGAGAGAATAAGAAAACAATAGAGAGAAACCACATCCTCCATTAACCTATTATTCTAGAGGGACTTGCACGGTGGATTTGCGATCGTGCTCGTTTGTAGTTCGATCCACTGCGGGTTCGGAGCTTTAGAAGATCTTCAAGGACGATCCAAGGACACGTGAATCAACATCTATGATCTGGGTTCATCGCATTGTAACGCGAATCGCTTCCGCAAAAAGGTACGAACGAATACTTCCGCTTCATTCTACATTGGTATCAGAGCCTTTTTTGGTTAATTTCGTGGTCTTGATACATCCTTTAACGAGATTACATGCGATATATTAAATCTATCATGTTTTAGATTTTTTCTTACATGTATGTCAGCGTTAATGGCGGTTTTTTCATAAGTAGATATCTTTGCATGATTTTTACACATCTTGAAGCACCAAAATTGTAGATTTTATCTACAAAGTTTGATTTGATATGGTTTTGTATTTTATGAGAAAAACGAAACACTATATCGAATTTTTTTGGGGGTGGCTTGTTTGATGTGTGATGTATATCCCATTGTTAAACTTGCATGATTTGGAAGAGCTCATCACAAGCTTTCTATCGACATATTTCTTGCATAAATCAGATTTCTAAATCTCATGTTATGATTTTTTAAAGATTAGCTATCTTTAAAATAAAAAAAATTGAAAAATACTGTTCCGGGTGCGTGGGCGCACACGCGGACAGCACGCAGGCCGCCGGCCGCGCTGGCCACGCGGGTCGTACGCAGCCCTGATGTTGGGCGAGGCCAATCCTTTATCGCCTCTACTTTCTTCGGGTCTACTGACACTCCGTCGCCCGACACCACATGGCCCAAAAATGTGACCTCCTTTAGCCAAAAGTCACATTTCTTTAACTTCGCATAAAGCTTCTCTTGTCTGAGTATCTGCAACACTGCTCTCAGATGCTCTTCATGCTCCTCTTCACTCTTTGAGTAAACCAACACGTCGTCTATAAACACCACAACGCATCGATCCAACAACGGCCTAAAGACTCGATTCATCAAGTCCATAAATGCTGAAGGGGCATTAGTAAGCCCAAACGGCATCACCGTGAACTCATAATGGCCATACCGCGTACGGTACGCCGTTTTGTGTACATCCTTTGGCCTGATCTTTAATTGATGATACCCCGATTGGAGATCAATCTTCGAATACACCTTAGACCCTTGCAACTGATCGAATAGATCGTCAATCCTTGGCAACGGGTACTTGTTCTTTATCGTTACTTTGTTCAACTCGCGATAATCTACGCAGAGTCGAAGTGTGCCATCCTTTTTCTTCACAAACAGCACCGGAGCTCCCCACGGTGACACACTCAGTCTCACAAAGCCTTTATCAAGCAAGTCTTGCAATTGGCCTTTCAACTCCTTTAGCTCCACCGGTGCCATTCTATACGGAGCCTTCGAAACTGGTTCCGCCCCGGGAATCAAGTCAATTACGAACTCAACTTCCCGGTCCGGTGGCAATCCCGGTAACTCCGCCGGAAACACGTCCGGAAACTCACACGCAACCCGGATACTTCCAAGGTCTGGGTGCTCCCTACGGCCATCAACCATAGTTGCCAAATAGGCCTTACATCCACCCTTGATCATCCTCTTGGCCCTCACTGACGATATGGTCGCCGCAAAGCGCGCACCCTTGCACGCCCGGTACACAAATTCTTCTTGGTTAGGTTCACGGAAAGTGATAACCTTACTTTCGCAATCGGTACACTTCGGAAAGTCCGAAGGTGTTAAAATGATTAAAGGTGAGTTACGGGAGGTTTTCGAGAGCTTGAGAATTAAATTCTGCAAAACTGCAGATTTTGAGCTCTCGGGGACCGGTCCCTGGTGGGAGAGACCGGTCCCCGAACGCGTGCAGAATGAGACAGCCGAAAAATCGGCTAAGTCCTGAGAAACCAGCTCTCGGAGACCGGTCCCTCCCCGAGAGACCGGTCCCCGAGAGACCGGTCCCCCAATGAGAGACCGGATGCATTGCGCGCAGCAGCTCTGGCTGCGCTGGGAGAGCTCTCGGAGACCGGTCCCTAGTCGGGGAGACCGGTCCCCGAGCCCGAAATTTGCCCAGTCCAGGCAGTTGAATAAAGTAAAAGTTGAGGGATTTATTAGCAATTTTGCAACCCAAGGGTTAAGTGGGGCTGAGAGAGAGCCTTCCTCTCTCATTCCCTCACCCTCTCACACTCTCTTCTCTCTCTCTCTTTCTCTAGAAGACAAAGAAGAAGAAGGAGAAGAAGAAGAAAGGAAGAAAAGAAGGAAAGGAAGGAAAAGAAGGTGAAGAAGAAGCTTTTGGAGCAAAGAGGCTTCATCTCCTTCTTCTCTAGTGCAAGAAAAGGAAGCTTACAAGGTAAGCTTTGAACCCTAATGTAGTAAAACCCTAGAAAGGGGTTTGAATGAACCTAGAAATGGTTTTAATGGATTGTTTGGAGTTTTTGAAGCTTTCTTTTTGCTTCTTTAGAGATCAAAACCTAGGTTTACTATAGAGGTGAGCTTGGACCACCTCTCATGGTGAAATCCAAACTAGGGTTTTGGAAAGCCTAAGAATGGTTCTAATGGACTATTTAGAGTATAATGAAGCTACTTTTGCTTCCCAATGAGATCAAACCCTAGGTTTTGTATATGCAATGGAGCTAGGGCACCAAATTGGGGTTTTTGCTCATGAGGGTTTCTAAGTGCAATTGACCCTCCAAAAACCTAATTGGGGGTATTTCCGACGCGTTGGTGCGCTCGGATTAACGTTACGAAAAGTCAAAGTAAAGTTAAGAGCAAAATGGCCTAATAAGGGTTCGTTTTGCCGCAGGTAAAGAGCGAAGCATCTAAAAATCCCAAGAAAATCATCGGAGCACCTTTGAAAGCCTACGAGGTGGGTGGTGCTTCTCAAACTCATTGAACTTCTCTCTATGCCTAATGTGTCATTCATTTGAGCATATGTTACATACTTGTTGCATGCATTTTAGGGTAAAGTATGATGAAAATGTAATGATGCATGATTGTGAGTACAACTTGCATAATATGATGAATGAGAACTATGTGATGTCAAAACCCTAAGTGTATGCATGAGAGAAATGTGAGCACCCAAAGTGAGCAAAAGAACAGAGTGGCACAATGACATAGATCGAGTGGCATCCGATAAAGCTAATGTGAAATGACACTAGAGTTAGTGTGATGTAAAGAACTAAAGTGATATAAAGAACTACAGTGACGTAAAGAATGATGAAAATGACAATGTATAAAGTTAAAGTAAAGTAGGGCAATAAGAACAAGAATACTAGAGTTAGCAAGGGTAAAGGAAATGTAAAGAATATGATTGCATGAGTTTGCAACGAAAAATGATGTAAAGAACACTAGAGCTAGTGTAAAGTCATGATTGAACTTATAAATCCTTTGAGTTAAGGATATGATCATGCTTGCTATGAGTTCCGTGCTCGAGGGCGGTCGCTCCCCCTCGGGCGATGCGCTCCGGAGTTATGCATCCGGGTTGGAGTAGACCCGTAAGGACGGTCCTAGCTGGTGAGTACCTGCGATGATGGACTTAACGTGAGGCAAGTTAATGTGGCGAAACCCCCGGGTTAGCCTTAATGATTAAAGAGCAAAGAACAAAGAATAAAGAACAAAGAGTAAAGTGAAAAGAACTAAAGAACATGCATAATCTGCATCTATTAATGTTGAGCATATTCCTTGCTTTTGTTCAGGCATATTAGCATCATGTTATAGATTGGTTATTATATTCAGCTTATCCTTTCTATTATGCCTGAGTTAGTCCTAGTGGGAAAGTCGGTGATGTTGAGGCCGAACCCACTGGGAACTTTGTTGTAGTTCTCACCCCACTATTTCCACAGAGCCGGGACCGAGCGAGCCGGCGAGCGACCGCGGTAAAGGTATCGCACCGTAGTCAGAGGCCACCGGAGTTGGGTCACATTTTGTTAGTAGATACCCTTTTATCATCTTTTGTATTTGATGATTTAAGATTTTAATGTATAAAGTAAAGAAAGGAATGTAAGCTTATTTTGAGGTAAATGTGATGTAAGAAAGAAATGATGAAGTGATGTAATGAAATGAAAAGGAAACCAAAGTGTAAGACATGAATGCAATGTATATGATCTAAAATGAATCATGTTACTTGTGTAGATGTTTAGTTTCCTTTCTTTCACTAATGGCTATTGCTTACCTTCGTGTAAGCCGTTTGTGTATGTTTCCGCTAGTGCTTTTCTCTATTGATGAAAATGTGCATGTGATGAGCCTTGGGCGGATAGGGGAAACTCTGTCCGTTCGGCGTCTGTTTGACGTGCTCGGGTCGAACCAAATTGGTATCGGTCCCGGGGCGTGACATTCAGGGCCGCGCGTGGACTGCGCGGGCTAACAGGCCCGGTGCGGGCCGCGCGGCCCAGCGCTTGCCGATCGCGCAGGTTGACCCGCGAACGGGCCCGCAGTTGCTCGGACCTGCTAATTTTTTTTGGTTTTCTGCACCATTTTTTTTAATAAATTTTTAATATGCATTTTTTATGGCTAAATATGCTTTTGTGATATATATGACGCATGCATTTATTATGTTTCATGCATATTAAAATATTATAATGCCTGTTATGATGTATAGATGTAACTTTAGGCATAATATATTTTTTATGCATGCTTTGTCAAGTGGGAATCTTTTATTTTTGGTTGAGTAAATTATATGCTTTTACTCCCAAATATTTTTGTGCATCTTAATTATATAATTTAAAAAATTTGACATATGGTGCGTGATGAGATTACGAGCATAGCGAAATTTTCCTTTACGCATGTATGATCTATTTTTAATTTATTTAATTAGAGATGCGGCAAAATTGAATACATGTTTCGTGTACTAATTTTAAAATATCTTTTCTGTGCATTGCATGAACAAAGTGAGATTTAATGGCTTCCAAACAAATTATTGCCGATTTAAACAAGGGCGAGAAATTGGATGGTGACAATTATGATATTTGGCACCGTAAAATTCAATATGTTCTCGCTGAGCAAGAGGTTTTGGAAAACTTGAGTAATAAAATGGACTTACCCACAGAGGACACCAGTGCTCAGGCTCGCCGAGATATGGAAGCCTACAATAATTGGCTTAAAAAGGATCGCATTGTTCGCATCACGTTGCTGAGCAGTATGCAGAATGATCTCTTGTGCGAGTGTGAGCAGTATCCGACTGCGTATGACATGTGGGAGGCTCTCAAAGAAAAATTTGGTGCAACTTCGGCTACAAGGTTGCGCAGTCTGACTATGCGGTTTGATAGTTATAAAAAGCGTGTCGATTAGACTATTAAATAGCATGTTAGAACAATGTCAAACATGATTCGCGAGTTAAAGTCGGCTGGCGGCACCTTGACTGATGAGCAGCAAATCCAAGCTATGATTCGCTCCCTTCCCAATTCGTGGGAACATATGCGAGTAAATTTGACCTATAATGACAATATCAAAACTTATGAGGATGTTGCGCGTCATTTGGAGTTGGAGGAGGAGCGCCTTGAGGCTGTTAAAACTCCAACTGCCAATGCTGCTCGGTCAAACTTTCGCAGGACATCTGGGTTCAAGCGAAAGAGGACTACTGGGGCTCAAAATCATAGCGAATTCGCGCCTAAGAACGCGAAGAGCACTAAAAGAAAGAGAAACAAACGAGGTGGCAAGAAGGACAAGTCAAAGATGACTTGTTTCAACTGTAATCAGCTGGGACACTTCGCTCGTGATTGCACTGAGCCGAAGAAGGTACATCTCTATCCCGATTCTCGTTCTTTTGTTTCTTCTAACATGTTTGTTGCTGAATCTCTTCCTGTGTGGATTGTAGACTCAGGAGCAACAGTGTAAGGTACCGGACTTCTAAAACTATGAAGTTATGGTGTACATTTAAATGGTTCCGGTGAGGTTGCGGTGGAATGTGACATACCAGATTTTAAATATAAAAGTGAAAATAAATAAAAATAGTATGAGATACTATTTTTATTGGATTTAGAGAAGTGAAATATAAGTTGGGAATGACCTGTGCTAAAATCGGAGCGAAAATAGAAGATTTAGAATTTTCTGTAAGAAACGGGGCAGATAAATTAGCAGAAAATGCACAGTGTCAGAAAATTATGAAAATTGGCGGAGATGTCAGAAAGAAATATTTTTATGAGGCTAGATTTAAAGTTTCATGCCATTCTGACACCCGAAAAGTAAAAAATAGAATCCGAAAGCTATTTGATAAAGATTACAGTTCGGTACAGTTTCGGTGACCAAACGGGGTCGAAACTGAAATATTAAAATTTATTTGGACTTATTAAGTAAAACCGAGCCTGCTTGTCAAATTTGAGCTCAAACGGACATTCAGAAGGGCTCCGGCGAAAAATATCAGTTTCTAAACTGCCCGAAGTGAATAGTGCATAGTTAAGGGACTAAGTTGTAAAAAGGGGTTTAATCCCTTTTCTTCTTCTCCTTCCTCAGCTGCAGTAGCCCCAAACCGCACACACACATACGCATACACACACGCATGGAAGGGAGAGAGCAAACTTCCATTTCTCTCTCTAAATCTCTTCCAAAATTAAAGGAATTGGTGGAGATTGAAGCTTGTAGGTAAATCGTCTTCATCTTCTTTATCTTCTCCATGGTTTGGAGCTAATTTTGAGGTGAGCTTCTTGAGCCCTCTCATGGTAGATCTCTAGGATTAGCTCTATATGCTATAGAAATGGATTTAGTGGCATTCTTAGATGCTAATTAGATGTTTTATTGCTTGAATCCAAGGTTATATTGTGTATTCTTGTAATAGATGAAACCTAGGGTTCAAAGTGCAATTTTTGGAAATAGTTGGGTTTGATCTCAATTTACCCTCCGTAAACCTAATTGCTAGGTAACGAAACGCGTTGGCGAAGACGGTTCGGTAATCCGACGAGCCGTTACAAAGTTATTAAAGAAACGGACGTTTAGCCTTTGTTTCCGCCTGGAGGGCCGAGGCGACGTCGTAAAATCGTGAAAACCGATTTGAAGCACCGTGGCACATAACCAAAGACCTTTAATTTTCGGATCGCAAATCGGAGATCGTTTGAGTGGTCGCGTGAGAGTTCGAGCCAAACCGGGTCGCGGGTGTCGCGGGCGGCCGATTGCAAGTGCTGACAAGTAATCGGAACGCGAATTGAGGTGGGTTATGCTTACCGAAGCGACTAGGTCGCCTTTATGTCTAAGATGATTAAGAATCCATGTTGATGCATATAAATATAAATAAAGCATGTGGTTGACTCATGTAGCTAATGCGTGTTAATAATATGATGCAAATGCTAACTAGGTGCATATAAAATGATATAGAAATCATAGGAGACATGATTAGCATTATGAGATTATGTATGCATAATGACATCATAGAATGTATGCCAGATGAAATGTGGATATCTATAGTACTCGATATGACAAGTAGGATGTCAAGTAGATCGAGTGGTATTAACTTAGTGTTAATAAACATAGGTCGGACATAGATGACATTGAACCTAGTGTTATTGAACCTAGGATAAATAACGAGTGGCATCTAACCTAGTGTTAAAGAACTTAGGTTCAATATGAATCTAGAGTCGGGACCTAGGTGTGTGGCATCTAACTTAGTGTCAAAGAACATAAGTTGAGAACTGAACCTAGAGTTAAAGTAAACCTAGGTTGTGAAATTGAGCATTAGACCTAGAGTCAGTTGGACCTAGGGTGAAAAGGACATTGGACCTAGATAGGTCGATACTATAGGGTTTGAGACTAACCCTTGAGTCGTGAAATGGATTCCAAAATCCCTAGTGAAGTCGCAGCAAAGGAAGCGGTGGCACTTGTGGTAAAAGAGATGGCAAGCGAATCATAACTGCAGGTATGTGTGGTTCTCCTCGCCTGGCAGTGATTCAACGGGTATTTGTGGTTCTTCTCGCACGGGATGCCATGAGAATAAGCTGGAATTGGGTATGTGTGGTTCTCCTCGCCTATTAGCTTATCAGATGATGCCGCCTAGATTGACTTGAACCATTGCTGGGTGAGAGCGAGTGGCCGCTGCCAGATGACTAAGCCATGACTTGAGCCATTGTTGGGTGTGATGCGATGAGTTCGCCGCCAAGTGGCTAAGTCATGACTTGAGTCATTGTTGGGTCGATGCGATGAATTCGCTGTCAGATGGTTAAGTCAGAGGTGCGGTAGGCTGTGACGGCAGCCGGAATGAGATGCAGCCAGTGCGCGAACTATCCGCGGATGATTGACTCGAGGCCGAGTCGAGTGGTTAGCTTGATTAGGTTAATAGAAACCTTATAAGCTAGTGATAAAGGTAAGAGTTAAAGTTAGCAAAGTAAATGTAGAATTAACATATCTACTAGTTGTTTATACAGTTGCATAGTTGCATAATATTCCTGTTGCATATTGTGAGGCAAAGCATGATATATGTTAGTTGCATTTAAATTATGATTTCATATCTATCTATTGAACTAACATGTTGTTGCCTCCTTGGACCTATTGGTCGAGCTTCTCCCTTGAGTGGCCGTACCCACTGGGAACCATGGAGTTGGTTCTCACCCCACGTTGTTTTGGGGTGTTTCAGGTTCGCACGTGAGCGGCGCGGCAGCGCGAGGAAAGGGCGTAGCTCCATAGATAGCGCCCTACCCAGAGACCAGAGATAGCAATACCCCGTCGACATAGCCTAGGGGTTTGGGAAATGAAAAGAATACAATGTATCAATTTGTAATAAGCAAATGATGTAATAACTTAATTGCATTTGGGAGTTAGATGTAAAGTAAATGTATTATTGTGAATGCATGTAATAACATAGGATATGTTATGTTGTGATACTTTCCTTATGCAACCATGATTGATATCTGTTCCTGGTTGGAACCTTTGTAATGTTCATTGTATTGATTGCGACGCCTAGGACGTATAGGGAAAACTCTGTCAGTTCGGCGGTCTGTCGACGCGCCCGAACTTGGCCAAATAGGCGGGGCCCGGGGCGTGGCAAACAGACCACGTAGCGAGGGATCGGAGGGGATTCATCGAGTACCGTTGTGTGCCTGCTGGGAGTAGAAGAGTATACATGGGGAATGATTCAAGTGTCGATGTGTTAGGCGTTGGCACATACAAGTTGATCATGCAAGGTGGTCGAACTTTATACCTACATGGTGTACTTTGTGCTCCAGGAATTCGGTGGAACTTGTTTTCTATTCTTGCTATGCTACAGTTAGGCTTTTCTTTTTGTTTTGAGAGTGATGTAGTTAAGATTCATCTTGGAACTATTTATTATGGGAGAGATTTTATGTCAAATGGTTTTATGATTTTGGACATTGATTATAATATTAATAATAGTGAATCTTTTTCCCTGCTATCTTCTGTTGAGAATCATCACAATGTTTCAATTAAATGGCATGCACGTCTTGGTCATATTGGGCAGGACAGAATGACTAGATTGGTTAGAGACGGGTTATTGAGCTCGCTCAGTAAAGTCGACCTACCCACATGTGAACGTTGTTTAGCAGGAAAAGCGATCCGAAAATTATTTAATAAAGCTTCTACGATAGAATTTTCTTTACAATTGATCCATTCCGACATTTGTGGCCCAATGAGTGTGAGGGCAAGACATGGTGTTTTTTACTTCATCACATTTATAGATGACCATACGCGCTTCGGTCATGTTTATCTGATCTCCCATAAGTCTGAAGCATTGGATTGTTTTAGACGTTATATAAATGAGGTTGAGAATCAGTTAAATATGAAAATTAAATGCTTAAGAACTGATCGAGGTCGCGAGTATCTATATGAACAATTCAAGGAATTGTGTGATGAAAAGGGAATAATCAGACAGCTGACAATTCCTGGCACTCCGCAGCAAAATAGTATAGCGGAGAGAAGAAATCGCACCTTGCTTGACATGGTTAGGTCAATGATGGCGCCAGCAAATTTGCCTGTCTTCTTTTGGGGAGACGCATTGTTAACTGCTGCCTACATTCTTAATCGTGTACCCTCCAAAACAATATCTTCCACTCCTTATGAATTATGGACAGGCAGGAAACCAATTATTGCATTAGTTGAAGTGTATAGAGGGGTTGGGCCCTCTCTTCTCTCTCATTCCCACCCTAAACACACACAGTTCTCTCTCTCTCTCTAAGCTCTCTCTCCTCTCTTGAAGCAAAGAAGAAAGAGAAGAATGAGAGGAAGAAAAGGAAGGAGAAGAAGGTGGAGCAAGCTAGGAGAAGGCCTTAGTTCTCTTCCTCTTCCTCCTCACACTATTGGAGCTAGCTTAGAGGTAAGCTTTTGAGCTCAACAATGGTAGGAACCTAGGGCTTGGATTTCTAGCTTTGTGAATGGGTCAAATGGACTCCTAGCATGCTTAATAGTTGATTAATACTAGAATCTAGAGTTTTGTTGGAGCAAATTGCATAAATGCAAACCTAGGGCTCCAATTTGGGGTTTTTGGAAATCAATGAGATTGATCTCAATTGAGGGCATCTAAACCTAATTGATAGGTGTCTAAACGCGTGGGCAAAGACGGATTGAACATTCGTTGAGTCGGTGAAAAGTTATCGGCAAAACAAGACTGATCGAGCTTCGTTTCCACCTAGGAGGTCGAAGCGGCATTAAAGCAACTGCCGAGTAGTGTTCTTAGCACCCCGACATCGTCGAAAGGTGGGTGGTGTCATCCCGAAGCAACCGGGTTCCTCTCTATGTCTTAGTAGTTCATGATTTGTATCTCTTGCATGTAGCATTGTAGAATTGCATGTTACTCCTTTCCTTATGCTTGATAATGATATCTATGTATGAAATGAATGCATAATGATAGTTAGATGAGAATTGGGTCTTGACATTGAATTCTATAGTGCTGAGAAGAGAGATGACTCGATGATTGTTAAAGACGTATTGAGTGGCATTGATTGTTAAACATACAAAAACGGGTGGCATATAACTTAGTGTAAATGGCACTAGTGGCATGTGAACTTAGGAATAGGTGGATTCCCTAGTAAATGACTCGTTGGACAAGGAAATAATGTAACCAAACACTCATATTTGGACTTTGGGATAGGTGGATTCCCGAGTGACTTGTAACCCTAGAGTTGATAGGGTATCCTCGAGTTGAGAGGATTGATCATACTCACAGTCTGTTTATACTTGTGGTGGTCGCACCACCCAGGTCTTCGTGCACTCCGGAGTTTGGTTCCGGAGGGGCAGAGTTGATGCCCTGCAGGCGGCCTCGGGTTTGAGAGCGAGGTGCGTCTCCTTACCATACGAGGTTTGAGGTGAGTCGTGGGCAAACCCAAGTGGATCGCCAAGGATTGATTGAACATGGAAATAGCATTGTTACTTGAACATTTGCTTGTTGGATATGGATAGTGGACATAGTGGCATGTTAGTAAACCTTTTACTATATGATGCATGCATACATTACGGATGAATGGGCATAGTAGCATAGTTTTCCTACTATTGCATTTGCAGTTTTTCATAACTATCTATCTATCTGCTTTTGCTCACTCGGACCTAGTGGGGAGATTGGCGGAGTCGGCGGCCGAACCCACTGGAAACTATGGACAATAGTTCTCACCCCACTTTGTTGCAGGGCCTAGTACGAGCGCGCCGGGCGAGGACCGCGGCAAGTGTTAAGTCTTGTATGTTGGCAAGTTCCGTGGATTGAGTCGGAGTCTTGAAGGTTTCGGGGCATATCGTCGAAGAACGAAGAATCCAAGACTTCGGAGAAGGCGGAGATAACTAACGACATGAATCACGATGCTCAGGTAAAGTCTTTACTTCAGTTATGGTGATTCGTACTTAGTTATAGGCATTAGAATCATTATTATCAATGTTTAGTTGATTAGAAATTGCTTCGGAACTCTGCGGAACCCGAAACAGTGCTAAGTCTGAAAAATGCACTGTGTACCGATATAGCAATTGACCCGTACCGGTACAGCCATCGACTTTGGCTTTACAGATTTTTGTTCCGTCATCGTGTAACCGGTGACAGCCTCACGTGTACCGGTACACAGTGTAAAATTGTGAAAACTTTCGAATTCGACTCCGATTGATTCTAAAGTCTATAAATAAGTTATTGGGGTTCTCTAACATATCAAGCATCACGAAAATATATGTTTGAGAAACCCTAGATGTAAGATATGGATCCCGAGGATCTAAAAGGTAAGTAACACCTAGAAGGGGGTGAATAGGTGTAAAAACGGCAAACTCGAAAATCTCGATGCAAATAAAAATTAAATAGCAGAAAATTAAAAAGCACACCGAGAATTTAACGTGGGAAAACTCCAAATCGGAGTGAAAAACCCACGGGACCAATCACGCAAAGAAAATCCACTAACAAAACATGAGTACAAGTGATTTANGTCGAGCTTTCCGAATGAGTCTTCGTTCTCCAATTTGAATCTCTTCTTCAAAACTTCTGCGATCAACTCTTCAAGACTCCAAACAACTTTACGAAATTCGCCAACCTATAAAATCCTTAACACTAGAGGCTCGGATTTCATCTAAAACCTATTTTCTTCATAAAGCCTCTTTTAGGTCAAATCGAGAGATTGTAATTTGATATCAATATGTCGATTTGATATTCCCTTTGCTTGGAGATCTATTTCCTGGTTTTCATCGATATTCTAAGCGAAGGATCACCATAATCATGATGCTCTTCATGACGGCGTCGTTGATTCGTCGTGATTGACGGCGGTTCGTGGATTCGGATCGTGAGCTTCGTGGATTCGGAGTGGAGGCGTTTCGTGGATTCGGAACGTGGCGTTCGTGGATTCGAACGTGAGGGCATGGACAACCCGGAGGATTGCGCGAGATTCATAGGAGGTTAAGAGAGGTCGAGTCCGTGGAAATGGTAATCACCTTATAATCTTTTCTCTTAGGGAATTATTTTTTCGCGTGTTGGTCCCGTGGGTTTTTCTCCAAGTTGGAGTTTTTCCACATAAATCTCGGCGTGATTTTTATTTTCCGCATTTATTTTTATCGCATTGAGATTTGTGGTTTTTGGCTATTACACCTATTCACCCCCCTCTAGGTGTTAGATACAATCTAGATAGATTCTTGGGCTCTTTAAAACTTTCAGCAAGGGCATAGCGCCCGAGCAGTAGTAGAGTACCTTCCCTTTTGCATTAGAGTACCCTTATGTATCTAGATGCTTTTTATTTTGGGAGAGCCACTTATGTATTTGAAAGGATTGTGTATTCATTTTGGGAATGATGTAAAAAGAGCCTTAAAATGTAATTGAATGCAAATGGATGTAATAGCTAGTTATGTCTCTCTTTATCTCACTTGTGAATGCTTGTGGATTCTTGCTTTTAGTTGTTCGCACTTGTTGTGCCCTTCGTCGATTATGTATATTGAGAATTTCATTACCTGGGCAAATTCTTGTATATGATCTGGTTGTTTTGCCTTGGGCCGACAGGGGAGGTACTGTCCGTTCGACGTCTGTTCGACGTGCCCGAACCAGACCAAATCGATAGCGGTCTCGGAGCGTGATAGAGGGAAATGGTATCAGAGCAAATAAGAGCAAGTAAAGAGAGAAAGTCTAGGAGCGACCTAGGAGACCCTAGGACAGCGAACCCTAAGGCTATAGGTGCGTGAGTGGAACGTGAACCTATAACGGTGACGGAAGTGATTCGATTGGGTCGAAGTTGGCGATATGTCTCTAGTAGTTGCTAGAGATGAATTCAAGTGGTATGAGTTCTTGACTTAAGGTGGTTGTGTCGGCGGCCGACAACATGATGCCAAGAGTCTAGAGCGAGTACACTTGTGTGCTTCCGCCCGACTTCGTTGTTGAACCGTTTCGAGTCGTAGTTGCGACGAAGTAAATGGGTTAAGATGATTAACCAAGTACTTGCGTTTCAGGAGCCAATGGCCTCGAAGAGACGCTACACGCGCCGATTGGCTCCAGCACTGCATTCCAAGGTGCCAGAGCAAGTTGAACCTGCACGAGCCTCAGAGCCTCCTGTGGTGCCTGCACAAGCCGGACCGAGCGAGATGCAGGAGTTGCGGGCACAAGTGACCGCACTTGCTGGTCAATTCGGGCTGCTCCGAGAGTTGATGGAGCGGCAATTAGCAGCAACGACTGCGATGGCGACGTACGGTCGTGTTCCACCCGCACCTTCGATGCGTGAGCCCGAAACGGCTGAGGGTGAGGGTATAGCGGCAATTCCGGTGGCGGCACATCCCCCGCCGATGGTTGCTTCTCCTGCGCCGTCGGGATCGGCGACACCGGATGCGGCGGCCGAGGAAGCGGAAAAGGAGCGCGTGTTGGCGGCTCTAATCAAGTTTAACAAGTTTCATCCGCCTATCTTCGAGGGGGAAAGTAAAGCCGGCGATGGTCGAGTCATGGGTCGACTCGATGGAGACGCTCTTCGAGGACCTGTCCACCTCGGAAAGGGACAAGGTGTTTCTCGCCACACACTGTTTGGAGAAGATGGCGAAAGTGTGGTGGAAGAGAGTGAAGCGAGATAGGCGTTCGAAACTTCCACCGATGCTGTGGGAAGAGTTCAAGAGGGCGATGTTCGCCAACTACTTCCCTGATACTCAGAAGCGGAAGTTGCAAGAGAAGTTCCGCAAGTTAAGACAGGGGGACCGCACTGTGGCGGACTATGAGCAAGAGTTTTCCCACATCATTGACTGTGTCCCGAATGTGGTGAAGGATGATAGGGACAGAGTCGACTGGTTCTTGAGGGGACTCCGGTCGGGAATCTACAAGGCTGTGCATATATTCAAGCTCACAACCTTTGCGGAGGTGTTTGATCGGGCGCTGTGGGCAGAGCACGGAGATGCCCATGTGCGCGAGGAGCGTGAGCTTTTAGCCAAGTCCAAGGATAAAGGCAAGAAACGACAATGCGGCAGTTTGGGGGAACCGACGAGCTCCAAGAAGCCCCCGAAGTATCCGCGGACTCAGTACAAGGGCCGTGGAGCGCGGCGGTGTGTTATTTGCAGCGGAGACCACCAACCGTCGCATTGTGATCAGCGCCAAGGCAAGTGCTTCAAGTGCGGACAACCGGGGCACTTCATACATGATTGCCGGGAGGTGGAGCCTCGCCTGTTCCATCCATTGCATCGGCGCCGGTGATTCCAGCTCATTATGGGGGAGCTCCATCGACGGCGGTGTCAGCGGGACGCGCGATGGCGTCGCGTCAACCTGAGGTGACACGATCGGCACCGAGCGGGCTGGTGTTCGCCGCTCAAACTCAAGTGGAGGAACCTGCCGAGCCCGAGGAGCGCCATGTGGTGGTAGATATGGTTTTAATTAACGGAGTTCGCTCCCGAGCTATGTTTGATACAGGTGCCATGCATTCATTCATAAGTAGGCCATTTGCACAAATGCATGGTATTGAGTTTCAATTTAGTAAGAGCACTTGGCATGTGTCTGGCCCTGGGCGAGATTTTCTGATCCGCAAGGAGTGTTTAGCGTGCCCAGTACAAATAGGCGATTGGATAATGCCGATTCGCATGTTGGTGCTCAAGAGGCTGAAGGAGTACGATGTCATATTGGGCATGGATTGGCTCTCGAAGTACTACGTGACGATTGACTGCAACAGCAGGGTACTTACCTTTCTTGAGCCCGGACAAGAGGAGTTCACGTATCGGGCTTGTCGAAGCTCATGCTTCGTCGCGACGGTGTCGGCGACAAGAGCGAGGAAGCTAGTTAACAGCGGTTGCACAGCATACTTGGCGACCGTTGTGGAGGTGGACCGAGTGGCTCTGACCTTGGAGGAGTTGTCGGTAGTACGGGAGTTTCCAAATGTGTTTCCCGCGGAGTTACCGGGGATATCGCCAGATCGGAAGATTGAGTTCGTCATAGACTTGATTCCCGGTACCGCGCCGATCTCGAAGGCTCTGTATAGAATGGCCCCGACGGAACTAAAGGAGTTGAGAAATCAATTACAATACCTCCTCGACAAGCAATTTATCCGGCCAAGCGTATCACCGTAGGGAGCCTCGGTGTTGTTTGTGCGGAAGAAGGACGGATCATTCCGACTCTGTGTGGATTATCGTGAGTTGAACAGAGTCACGATCAAGAATAAGTACCCATTCCCCGAATTGACGACTTGTTCGACCAGTTGCATGGATTGTGTGTATACTCAAAGATAGACTTGCACTCCGGCTATCACCAATTGAAGATTAAGCCGGAAGATGTTCAGAAGACCGCGGTTCGTACGCGGTATGGGCACTATGAATTCACGGTCATGCCTTTTGGACTTACGAATGCCCCGGCGACGTTCATGGATTTGATGAACTATGTTTTCAAGGAGTTTCTGGACCGATTTGTCGTGGTCTTCATAAACGACATATGGGTCTATTCTCGCAGTGACGAGGAGCATGCCGAGCATTTGAGATTAGTGTTTCAAGTCTTTCGGGAGGAGAAGCTATATGCTAAGCTAAAGAAGTGTGACTTTTGGCTCCGAGAAGTCGCATTTCTGGGGCATGTGATTTTTGAGGGTGGAGTTTCTGTAGACCCGAGGAAGGTTGAGGCAATCAAGGATTGGCCGCGCCCAACAAATGTCACAGAGGTCCGAAGCTTCGTGGGCTTGGCGGGCTATTATAGACGGTTTGTGGAGGGTTTCTCGAAGATCGTGATTCCACTTACCCGTCTGACTCAGAAGGGCACCAAGTTCGTCTGGAGTGACGAGTGCGACTGGAGTTTCAAAGAGTTGAAGGAAAGATTAACTTCGACTCCGGTGCTCGCTTTACCGGTGCAGGGTGAAGACTTTGTGGTGTATAGCGACGTCCTATCCAGGACTAGGGTGTGTTCTGATGCAAGGCGGGAAGGTGATCGCTTATGCATCCTGTCAGTTGAAAAACTACGAGAAGAACTACCCTATCCACGACTTGGAGTTAGCCGCGGTGGTATTTGCTCTCAAGTTTAGAGGCATTATTTATACGGCGCACATTGCGAGATATATACCGACCACAAGAGTCTAAAGTATCTGTTTACACAAAAAGAGCTGAATATGCGGCAGCGGTGGTGGTTAGAGCTACTGAAGGATTATGATGTTACAATCCTCTACCATCCCGGGAAGGCGAATGTAGTCGCCGATGCCCTTAGCAGAAAGTCGGTTGAGAACCTCGCGCAAAAGGTCACAACTCAGAGTCCTCTATGCAAGGAAATGAAGCGATTGGATCTCGAGATAGTGGCTCCGGGGGTTTCGGCTATATTATCGGCTCTCGTTGTTCAACCGACCTTGTTGGAGAAAATCAAGAACCTGCAACCCGCAGACCCTAGTCTCCAAAAGGTGCGGCGCGACATCGAGGGTGGACGTGGTGGCGACTTCAGTATAGATGCTGACGGTGCACTTCGGTTTCGTAGCCGTTGGTGCGTACCGGAGAACGAAGAAGTCCGAAAATTGATTTTGTAAGAAGCGCATCGGACTCCCTATAGTATCCACCTGGGCGGCACCAAGATGTACCAGGATCTAAAGATGCAGTACTGGTGGCCGAGAATGAAAGCGGATATTGGACGCTTCGTGGCGCAGTGCCTTGTATGCCAACAAGTTAAGGCGGAGCGCCGATTTTCAGTAGGGAAACTTCAGAGCCTGCCCATTCCTATTGAGGACATAGTGATGGATTTCGTGGTCGGCTTGCCTCGCTCGACAGGCGGCCACGACGCGATTTGGGTTATTATGGACCGCATGACTAAGTCAGGCATTTTCTACCAATCCACAGTACCTAGTCGGGTGATAAGTTAGCGCAGGTGTACCTTGATGAAGTGGTGAGGTTGCACGGGGTTCCGAAATCAATTGTGTCAGATCGAGACCCCCGATTCACTTCACACTTTTGGAAGAACCTGCAGGAGGCACATGGCACATGGCTCGATTTCAGTACTGCATTTCATCCTCAGACAGATGGGCAATCGGAGAGAACCATTCAGATTCTGGAGGATATGTTGCGAGCATGTGTCATTGACTACAAGGGAGTTGGGCAAGTCACCTACCTATGGCCGAGTTCGCCTACAATAACAGTTACCAAGCTAGTGTTGAGATGGCATCGTTCGAAGTCCTTTACAGGCGGAAGTGTCGATCTCCTATACATTGGGGTGATGTAGGTGAGCGTGCGGTGATAGGCCCCGATGTCCTGCGGTAGGCGGAGGAGAAGGTTTGCCTTGCTCGCAAGAGATTGCTCACGGAGCAATCAAGACAGAAAAGCTATGCAGATAAGCGCCGGAGAGATTTTGTAACACACTGGACCTTTGCAAATTGCGAGGTTCGAGTGCTTGGATGTTTTTCGAGCTTTTCCACACTTGGTGGAGGGTTGTAGAATGTTTTCCGACCTAAAAGTTCGAAAAACTGGAATTTTGGACAAGTCCTGAGAGTTTTTACTCTCGGGGACCGGTCCCTGGAAGAAGAGACCGGTCCCCCAGTGAGCAGTGTTGAGGCAGCCTGAGGCAACCGGTCCCTGGCGGGCGAGACCGGTTCCCGAACGCTGGTTTTTCGGGTTCGCAGCGAGAGACCGGTCCCTGCTGGGGAGAGACCGGTCCCTCTGGGCGAAAACTGCCCAGACCGGGCTGATGCAATATTGGATTTTTGAGGAGCCTGGTTGGATTTTGTTGCAATAGAGGGTCTATATGACCCCTCCACCCTCTCTACTCCTCATTTCTCCTCTCTCAACCCTCTCTACACCCTTGGTAAAGAAGAAGAAGAAGAAGGAGAAGGAGAAGAAGAAGGGAAGAAGAAGAAGATTAAGAGTTTTTGGAGGACTTGGAGCATCTTCCTCATCCCCTCTTCTTCCTTGGTGCTTGTTGCTTGGACTTGGAGCTTACCAAAGAGGAGATCTTCATCCTTGGAGCTTGGATGGGAGCTTCTAAGGAGGTTTGTTGCCCATTTCCCTCCTCTAAACCTTGTTTTGATGGTTTTTGTAGTTGAAACCCTAGAAATGAGATTTAGGGTTTGATTTTGGGCATTTTTGATCTAGGGCTTTTGAGGCCAGATTGATTGGATTAGAACCTTCCTAGGGCTTGGATTGGAAGGGTTCTAGCTCTCATTTGGAGCTTTGGAAGAGTTTCCTACTCTTGAGGTAAGTTTTGGCCCTTTTGCTCCTAGGTTAATTTTTGATGTTATATGATGATCGTGATGCCCTCGTATCTCTTCGCTGATTACTTTTAGGGTATTTTGAGACTCGGGGACAACTTGGTTCGGCGAGACGAGACCCTACGCGACGGTTCGGTGGGTTTGACCTAGCCACACAATGAGAAATTCTCATTTGTGCTTAATTAAGTGTTGTTAAATGAAAAAGCATGCATATTCTTGTTATATGTATTTATTGTGAATTTTAGAATGCTTAAAAGGCCTATGTTATATATGATGAAATTTTGGACCTCTATGTAGTAGAGAGTAGCTTATTAGGCCATAGTTGCATTTAGCATTCTATATGAGACGTGGTATTTGCTTCGTATGAGTATAAATGGTTCGGGATTCATGCCATTTAACACCTAAGTTTACTTAGTGACATGAAAATTGACAAGATTGTCATTTTAGAAGTATTGATGTATAGAGAGAGCTAATGTCATCAAGCTGGCATTGGAGCTCGGGACATGTGGGAACTAGTGGATAGGGGCAATCAAGAATTTTGGAATAATATTGAACATCAAATTGCCTAATGTCATCAAGGGGCACTAGGCGTAGCAAAGGTTGAACTCTTCACATTGGACATAAGCTAGATCTTGTGGAGCTTAGGGACCTATACATGTTAGAGACATGAGGATTGGATACTTGAGACTTGGATTAATGCTTGCTTGCCATTTGTGCTCATTCGCACATGCTTTGTGGAGTCGTCGCTCCCTACAAGCCCGGCACTCCGGAGTTAGCTACGCGACTTTTGTTCGCTCGGTGCGGTATTGAGAGCCACGGGTCGATGTGGGACAGACACATCCCAAGAGTAGGGATGTTGGGCTACCACAGGCACTTAGGCGGCACAAGCTGGATTATACCTTGGTAGGTCCTTGATTGGAAAATGGAAATCGATACGGGTTGAGAGTGGTTAATCACTACTAGATAGGTTTAGTGTTGGATTACATTTACATGCTTTTAGCATAGTGTTGAGGACATGAGTACATTTGATAGTGCTCCTGTTGCATTAGAGCATATGGTTGCCATGATAGAGCTTATGGCATCATGCATTGATAAAGGTTATTGACATTGAACTATTACCATTAGACATTAGTATTTTGATATCGTAGATGTAACATCACCATGACATCGTTATACTTGAGTTTAGTAAGTTAGCATTAATTATGCCTTCATTTATTGCTATCTTTAGTGTACTTACCCTTTTCTTTTGGGCCTAGTGGTGCATTGAGCCTGAGGTCATAGATTGCCCACTGGGAATATAAATTATAGTTCTTCATGCCCTCTTTTTCTTGATGTTTTCAAGCTTCCTCAGAGTGGCCAGGGACCGCGGGAAGGGAGTTGCTTCGAGCTAGCTTCCTTTGAGGACGATTCGCTAGGTGGTCTACCTCTCGTGGTGTTTTATTTTGGAGAGGTTGAGGTGTTTACCAGTGTACTAGAGACCACCATTTTTGTATTAGAGACAGATATTGTACTACTTATGATTTCTTTTATTGTCTAGCTTTACTTCTTTACCTTGATGTAGATGTTAGAACCTTACTCGCTCTGATATCATTAGCTGCTCATTATTTCACTTCTTCTATTTGTTCTATTACTTGCTTTTACTTCCGCTTTTGTTGTAGACGCCTTATATGTGTTGACATATGGCGGGTCTGGGCACGCTACCAGGAGGGCCTCCGCCGGTCCCGGGGCGTGACAGATTTAGAATTCGCGGTGGGCGATTGCGTGTTCTTGAAAGTTTCGTTGATGCGAGGGGTGAAGCGATTTGGAGTGCGAGGAAAGTTAAGTCCTCGATATATTAGACCGTATGAGATATTGGAACGAATTGGTACAGTAGTTTATCGGCTAGCCTTGCCGCCGAAGCTCGCAGACGTTCACAACGTGTTCCATGTCTCCAATCTTCGCAAGTACGTTCATGACCCCGAACATGCGATGCTATATGAGCCATCGGAACTTTAAGAGGACTTGAGTTATGAAGAGTTTCCGGTGATGATTATCGCCTGAGAAGTGCGAAAACTGAGAAATCGCGAGATTCCCTACGTCAAGAAACGGTGGAGCAATCACGACGATCGCGAAGCCACCTAGGAACTCGAGGATCTGATGAGAAAGCATCATCCTCACTTGTTTGAGGAATAAGGTATGAGTTTAAGTTTGAGTTAAGAATTGGATTAGTTTCGAGGACGAAACTCCTTTTTAGGAGGGGGGAATGTAAGGAAGTGAATTCTCGAAATTCGAAAGTTGGACTTCGTTCAGAATCGACTAATTGTCGAGTGGATATGCTTCGGAAAAGCTGTAAAGGTCTAAAACCCAAAAAGTGCGTTGGAGTTGGAGTCCAAGAGAGCAGACATGTAATACACTGGACCTTTGCAAATTGCGAGATTCGAGTGATTAACTGTGCTCTGAGTTTTTCCAGATTTCCTGGTAGGTCGTTGACCGTGTTGGCACGTGTCCTGAGGAGTGTGGTACAAAGCCTTGCAACAAAATCCAAAAATTTGGATTTTGGTCAGCTCTCGGATTGGCTGTCTGGCGGGCTTGTACCGGTACAAGGTTGTGCTTGTACCGGTACAGAGCCGAGAACTCGCACAACCCGAGCCTCGGGTTTGCATTTTCACAGGTCTTGTACCGGTACAAGGATGGTCTTGTACCGGTACAATGTTGATGGTTGTACCGGTACAGCCATCGGGCCTGTACCGGTACAGTGCCGCAGAACAGCGCAACCCGAGCCTCGGGTTTGGATTTCGTGGACCTTGTACCGGTACAAGGGCCCGTGTACCGGTACAAGGCGGCAGATTTTGAGCAGTTTGAACTGCAGGGGGCTTTTTGCGATTGTGGGCTTCTTATATCAGCACCCATGCCCCTAGGGCTCTCCCCTCGGCTGAGAAGAGTGGAGAACCAGGTAAGGGAGCTCCCCACACCATCTCTTTGGATTTGATTTTCATTTTGCATGGTTTTTGATGGATTTTCCTCTCTTTTTCCCTATTGGAGCTATTT
>NC_033640.1:3381058-3491119 GCF_001540865.1 Ananas comosus
GTAGGAATGTCGGGCTACCACAGGCACTTAGGCGGCACAAGCCGGACTACCTTGGGTAGATCCTTAATTGGAAATGAAAATCGACACGGTTTGAGAATGAATGATCACTACTGGATAGGCTTAGTAGTTGGATTACATTTACATGCTTTTAGCATAGTGAGAGACATGTAGTATACTTGGTTGCCATGATAGAATTTCTACATCATGTATTGACAAAGGTTAACAACATTAAACTAGTGCCATTGGACTTAATTGTAATGATAGAATAGATGTACATTTTGGTTGACATCATGCTTACTTGAGACACAGTAGACTAGTTTTTCAATTATGCTTTCTTTCAGCAATTTATTTACATGCCCCTTATTATTGTTATTATTATTACCGTTACCTACCCTTGTTTTTGGGGCCTAGTGGAGCAGGAGCTGAGGTCAGTAATTGCCCACTGGGAACTATAAATTATAGTTCTCACGCCCTCTTTTTCTCGATGTTTTTCAGAGCCTTCCAGGGAGAGGCCAGGGATCGCGGAAAGGGTATCGCCTCGGGCTAGCGTGCTTACCGGGGGATCGTTCGATAGGTGGTCTACCTCTCGTGTTTTCTTTTTGGAGAGGTTGAGAGTTTTACCAGTGTACTAGAGACCACCATTTTTATATTAGAGGCTGATACTGTATCACTTATGTTTACCTTTATGTTTCTGTTTTGTTCTTTCACTATTGGTGTAGAGGTTAGAACTATACTCGCTCTGATATCATTAGTTGCTAGTTATTTCACTTCGTTGTTTGTTCTATTCTTGCTTTTACTTTCGTTTTTATTGTAGACGCCTTATATGTGTAGACATATGGCGGGTCTGGGCACGCTACCGGGAGGGCCTTCGCCGGTCCCGGGGCGTGACAGGGACAGGTCCCTGACGGGAGAGACCGCTCCCCGTACGCGTAGAAGCTGGCAGAAGAGCTCTGCCCGCGAAGGTTGTTCTCGGGGACCGGTCTGTCCATAAAGGGACCGGTCGCCGTGCGCGAAAACTGCCCAGGCAGAGCAATTTGAAAGAAGCAAAGTGGAGGGGTTTGGATGCAATTGTTGCATTAGTTGAAGGGTATAAAGGGGTTGGGCCCTCTCTTCTCTCTCATTCCCACCCCAAACACACACACTTCTCTCTCTCTCTCTAAGCTCTCTCTCCTCTCTTGAAGCAAAGAAGAAAGAGAAAGAGAGGAAGAAAAGAAAGGAGAAGAAGGTGGAGCAAGCTAGGAGAAGGCCTTGGTCCTCTTCCTCTTCCTCCTCACACTATTGGAGAGGTAAGCTTTTGAGCTCAACAATGGTAGGAACCTAGGGCTTGGATTTCTAGCTTTGTGAATGGGTCAAATGGACTCCTAGCATGCTTAATAGTTGATTAATGCTAGAATCTAAAGTTTTGTTGGAGCAAATTGCATAAATGCAAACCTAGGGCTCCAATTTGGGGTTTTTGGAAATCAATGAGATTGATCTCAATTGAGGGCATCTAAACCTAATTGATCGGTGTCTAAATGCGTGGGCGAAGATGGATTGAGCATTCGTCGAGTCGGTGAAAAGTTATCGGCAAAACAAGACCGATCGAGCTTCTTTTCCACCTAGGAGGTCGAAGCGGCGTTAAAGCAAGTGCCGAGTAGTGTTCTTAGCACCCCGACATCTTGGAAAGGTGGGTGGTGTCATCCCGAAGCAGCCAGGTTCCTCTCTATGTCTTAGTAGTTCATGATTTGCATCTCTTGCATATAGCATTGTAGAATTGCATGTTACTCCTTTCCTTATGCTTGCTAATGATATCGATGTATGAAATGAATGCATGATGATGGTTAGATGAGGATTGGGTCTTGACATTGAATTCTATAGTGTCGAGAAGAGAGATGACTCGATGATTGTTAATGTCACGCCCCGGGACCGATACTAATTTGGGCCGGCCGGAGCACGTCAAACAGACGCCGAACGGACAGAGTTTCCCCTGTCCGCCCAAGGCTCATCACCTGTACATTTTCAAACAAGAAGTGCACTAGCGAAAACATACACAAACGGCTTACACGAGGGTAAGCAATAGCCATGAGTGAAAGAAAGGAAACTAAACATCTACACAAGTACTATGATTCTCTTTTGATCACATACATTATATTTAACCTTCATATTCATAATTCTTTACATTGCTTGCATCATTTCTTTTTACATCACATTGCCTCAAAATAAGCTTTACAATCTTTTCTTTCTTTGCTTTACAATCTTTAATGTCACGGTTAACCCGGGGGTTTCGCCACATTAACTTGCCCACATTAAGTACATCATCGCGGGCCCTCAGCTGCCTCCCGCTAAGACCGTCCTCGGGTTTACTCCAACCCGTGATGCAAAACTTCGGAGTGCATCGCTCGAGGGGGAGCGACCGCCCTCGAGCACGGAACTCATAGCAAGTATGATCGATCCTTAACTCTAAGGATATATATATAGTTCAATCATTGTCTTTACACTAACTCTAGTGTTCTTTACATCACTTTATTTTGCTAACTCTAGCAATCATTATTCTCTAACTTTACTCGATCTTTATGCCACACCTTGCATTAACTTTAACCATTATTATTGTTCTTTTCATCACATTGATTCTTTGATGCCACACACTAACTTTAGTGTCGACTATATACTTTCGAATGCCACTCAATCTACGCTCTTATGTCACCTTGTTCTTTTATCTCATTAGGTTCTCACATTACCTCTCATGCATATATAGGGTGTTATAGGTTCTCGACCAACTAGAAATGCACGTGTACTCATATCATGCAACATTTACATAAATATCATCACATTCTACCGTACAATGCATGCAACAACATAAACATAGATGCTTAATTAAATGACACATTAGGCATAGAGGGAATTCCAACAAGTTTGGATAGCACCACCCACCTCGTAGGCGTACTAGGATGCTACGGTGATTTTCTTGGGATTTTTTAACTTCTTAGTTTGTCACCTGCGGCAAAACGAAACCCTATTAGGCAATTTTGCTCATATCTTTACATTAGCTTTTCGTAACGTTAATCCGAGCGCACCAACGCGTCGGAAACACCCCCAATTAGGTTTCTAGAGGATCAATTTCACTTTGGAACCCTCGTAAGCAAACGCCCCAATTTGAGTGCCCTAGCTCATAACATATATCAAACCTAGGGTTTGATCTCATTGGGAAGCAAAAGAAGCTTCATTCTACTCTAGAGACTCCACAAAAACCATCTTTAGTTCAATCCAAACCCTAGTTTGGATTCTACCATGAGAGAGGTTGAAGCTCTCCTTCAAGCTTCACCTTCCACACCAATCCATGGTTTTGATCTCAAAAGGAAGCAAAAGATAGCTCCAAATACTCTAAAGGTTCTATAAAAACCATTCTTAGCTTCACTCCTTCACCTTTTTCTTTAGCTTCCTTCTCTTCTTTGTCTTCTTCTTCTCCTTCTTGTCTAGAGAGAGAAAGAGAGAAGAGAGTGTGAGAGGGAGAGGGAATGAGAAATGAGCCCTTACAATCCCTCAACACAACCCATATAATGTAACTTTGCATTTAGACCCTCAGCTTTCATTTTATTAAACTGCTCAAACTGGGCAGATTTCGGGTTCAGGGAGCGGTCTCCCCGACTTGGGACCGGTCCCAGAGAGCTCTCTCGCAGCTCAGCGGGGGCTTTCGCACGAGGCAACCAGTCTCTCCCAGGGAGACCGGTCTCTCGGGGACTGGTCTCTCCCCGCAGGGACCGGTTCCCGAGAGCTAGTTTTCTAGGACTTAGCCAATTTTTCAGCTTTCTCAGTTTTCACGCGTTCGGGGACCGGTCTCTCCCACCAGGGACCGGTCCTCGAGAGCTCAAAAACTGCAGTTTGCAGATTTTTGATTCTTAAGCTCTCGAAACCTCCCACAATGTACTTTTACTCACTTTAACACCTTCGGACTTTCTGAAGTGTACCAACCCCGCACTTTGGTCAATTTGACTAAAGTTCGATATTTATTTTTCGAATTTTCGGTATATTACATTCTCCACCCCTTAAAATAATTTTATCCGCGAAATTACGCATACCTTAACTCGTCGACTCAAATAGATGTGGATACTCTCTCCGCATGGTCTCCTCGAGCTCCCAAGTGGCTTCTCGCACCGCATGGTTGCTCCATTGGACCTTCACATATGGAATTCTGCGACTCCGCAGCTTTCTTTCTTCTCGATCGAGGATGCACACCAGGTATGTAGCACATTGGACATTTGCAAATTGCGAGGTTCGAGTGTTTGATATGGATTCCGAATTTTTCCACACTTGGTGGAAGGTCGTAGATGGTATTCCGACCTAAAAGTTCGATTTCTGGAGTTTTGACTTTGTCCTGAGAATTTTTACTCTCGGGGATCGGTCCCTGAAATGAGAGACCGGTCCCTTCAGAACAGTGTCGCGGCCAGCTTGAGGCAACCGGTCCCTGGCGGGGAGAGACCGGTTCCCGAACGTTGGATTTTCGGGACAGGTTGAGAGACCGGTCCTAAGTCGGGGAGACCGGTCCCTCAGTCCGAAAACTGCCCAGCCCGGGCAGTGCACAGTGTTGATTGTTGAGGGGCTTATCAGGATTTTGTTACATTAGAAGGCTTTTAGACCCTTTCTCCTCTCTCTTTCTCTCATTTTCTCCCCTTCACACCCACCCTTGAGAGAAAAAGAGAAGGAGAAGAAGGAGAAGTAGGAGAAGGAGAGGAGAGGAGCTTGCTTGGAGGCTTTAGAGCATCATCTTCTTCCTCATTTCTTACCTTGGTGGCTTGGAGCTCGCCGTTGAAGCTTTGTGGAGGATCAAACTCCAACCCTACTTGGTTTAGAGCTTGGATTGGAGCTTCTCTTGAGGTTGGTAGCTTGTATTTTTCATTTAATACAAGTTTTTCTAAATTTTACCATTTGAAACCCTAGATTTTGGGATTTAGGGTTTATTTTGGGGATTTTTGATTTGAGGGCTTTGAAACCTAATTGATGGGTTTAGAACCTTCATTTAGGTTGGATTTGAAAAACTCTAACTCCCATTTGGAGCTTGAGAGAGGATTTCTTCACCTAGGTGAGTTTTCTCCACCTTAGCCTATGTTGCTTATTGTTTGAGCTTAGGGTTGATCGTAAGGTTTGTTTGACCCTTGTTCCTATATCTTTAGGGTGCTAGGAGACTAGTCGACACCTTCGTCGAAGCTTACGAAGGGTTTCGGAATTTTCGGTGGGTTTGACTTCATGAAAACGGGGCGAAAAGGTCCCTAAGTATTTTATACTTGTCGTAACATCAATTTGATTGCATATTCATGTTAAATGGGACTTATGTGAATTTTAGAACACTTAAAATGCATGCCTTATGTATCATAAAATTTCACTCTATATAGTAGGGCCTTCTGGGCATTTTTGCATGCATATGGGAAGTGTTTGTGTAGCGACTTGGTGTTGAAGCATTAAAAAAAAAAAGGAAAGAAGAAGAAGAAAAAAAAAAGAGAAAAAAAAAGTGGAAAGAGAGAAAATTTGAATAATGGTGTATGAGACGATCTATGCACTAGGTGCGTGGAGAAAATTTGAGTTCAAATTTTGAACGTGGTGCATAGGTTAATCCATGCACCAGGTGCATAGACTACAAAGAGAAGGAAGAGAGAATGCTCTCGTATGGGTATTACACATAGCAAATTAGTCCTTTCCCTTTCATATATTTGCATGATACTCCACTTCAAGCATATAATATGTTTTTTATTTTAACTAAAGTATAATATAAGCAAATGAGAAGGGCTAATATGCAATACCATACCCATGATCCCATGACCAAAATATCCTAACTACCCACATCCCACTACCCCTATCATCTGCACGTTCTAAAAAAAAAAAAAGGGGAAAATGAGAGAAAAAAAAAATCCAAGCAGTTATAACCTAAGTCCATAAATATCTATTTGGACCCCAATTGGAACACTTTGTTTTTTGAACTCTCAAACCCATTCCTAAAAAAAAAAATCCCACTGTTTACGAAAGAAAAAAGAAAGGTAATTTTCTCTTCTCCATGGATGCTACAATCAAAGCTCTCTCTCTCTCTCTCTTTCTCTCTCTCACCATTAACGCCGTAAATCGCATCGACACTCTCCATTAACGCCTCATGGCGGAGCTTGGGCGCCTCTCCGACGACTTCCGCAAAGACTTCCACCCACGAGTTCGGCCTCCGCCTCCTTGACGCACACCTCGTCTTCGTGCGCCGCATCGGTGGCATCGCCGCGTGCGGGTGCAACGCCCAACGCGATTTCGTCCTCACCCTCACCTTCGTCGCTTACCACCCGCCGTCCGCCTGGGCGCTACTCGACCCCCTTTGCGTCGCCCGCCTCGCCGACTACGCCGTACCCGATGCCTCCCGCGACTACCGCCGCCTCGTCGTCGAGTTTGCACGCGCCGGCCTCTTCGAGAAGAAGGGCCGCGGCGCGCTCCTCGTGTTGGCCGCCATGCTCCTCATGCTCGCCGACGCCTTCTACGGCGTCGTCGCTTCCTCCAGCCCCGCCGTCGACTTGCTCTCGGCGGCCCTCATGGGCGCTCTTTGGATGCAGCCTGGCTTCCTCGACCACGACTCTGGCCACTATAATGTCCTGCTCACCCCCCCCCCGCACTAAATCGACTCGTGCAGGTGGTGGCTGGAAACTGCATGGCGAGGATCAGTAGTGAGTGGTGGAAGTAGAACTACAATGCACACCACATCGCCTGCAACAACCTGGACTTCAACCCGGACGTCCAGCACATGCCGCTGTTCACCGTGTCCGCCAGGCCCTTCGCGTCGTTGCTGTCGGCCTTCTACGGGACGCCCTCGACACCGGCCTCTTCTCCGTCATGGTCGGCCTCGTCACCGCTCACCAGGTGTTCGCTCTGTGTCCACAGCCTTCTACGGGACGCCCTCGACACCGGCCTCTTCTCCGACATGGCCGGACTTATCACCGCTCACCAGGNTTCTCCGTCATGGTCGGCCTCGTCACCGCTCACCAGGTGTTCGCTCTGTGTCCACAGCCTTCTACGGGACGCCCTCGACACCGGCCTCTTCTCCGACATGGCCGGACTTATCACCGCTCACCAGGTGTTCGCTCTGTGTCCACAACGAACATCGGTTCTTTAAAAAGAGGTTTCTATTAGTCTACTCCCCCTCCGGCAGCAGCCGTTGTATCTCGCTCGCCACCAGCGGATCCTTGATCCCCCACGACGAAGGCGATAGTATGTTGAAGCTGCAAGCTGCGGGCGAGGTGCGGCGGCTACATCGCGCGAGCCGCGGCGTCGGTCCAGGCTGCGGCGCTCAAGGCGGAGCACGTGCAGGCGGTGGTGGCCCCAACCGTCGAGAAGGTACTGCAGAACGTCCTGCAGTCGTGCCGCGACAGCTATGGATCGGCGGTGGACGCGCTGCAGAATGCGCCGACGATTGGTGCGCGACGGCGGGCGGCTCGCGGACGTCAACAGTGAGCTCTCGGCCGCCGGCACGTTCTTTGACACCTGCTAGAACTCGTTCGACGAGTTCCCGGACGTCGACGGCTCACCCCTCGCAAACGTGCAGACCAATCTCAGCAGGCTCGCCAGCAACAGCATCAGCCTCGCCACCTACAAGGCCTTCTAGGATGTTGCTCTGACGGAGTTGGCGCCGACGAATCATGCCTACCAATTGTTTGATGAAATGCCTAAGATGTATTTTTGACGGCGAATCCAATCTGTACATGAAGAGCGAGAGCGGTGCTTTTCTCTTTATAAAAAATAATGTCTTATCAAAAGAGAGTGAGCGGTGTTCTTCTCTTTATAAAAAAAAATATAGCATCATCGAAAGAGGGAGAGAGCGGTGCTCTTCTCTTTGCAAAAAAAAAGTATATTATCAAAAGAGAGAGAGAAAGAGATTACTTCTCTAATTACCAAAGAGAGAGGGAGCTTTGTTACAAAAAGGGAGGCAAGGAAGGGATTTTTCCACCTTAGTTGTCCCATGAATATAAAAGAAGACAAGAAGGATTATCCATCTTTGTTGTCCTGTAGTTTCAAAGGAAATAAAGAGAAAAATACTCTCTTAATTCTCCTATAATGAGGAGACAAAAGAAAATTAATCGGGTTATCGATTAATATTCTTTTGATCGTCCTTTTATTGGAAGAACAATGGGATGTTCGGAAAATCGAACTCTTTGATTCTATCCAAAGTCGAATCTTTCGATTTGGCCAAATTAGACTAAATTGAGATTTAATCGCATTGGACATTTTATGTGATTCATAAAAAAATGCATTCGAAATTTTTTTAAGTGATGAATTTGATTCTGAATCATACATTTAAATATTTTGATCTCATATGATCCCAAATTAACCACCTCAAAACAATGGATCGAGTCTATACCCACCTCAAATTACACAATTCAGGCTCAGCCCAAATGTGAATACATAACTCAGGTTAAGCTCAAACATAAATTTGGGCCCAATTCTATAGCTTGCCTAAAGAAAACTTTGACTTAAGCCATGCGGGCCTAAACTGAGCCCAAGCCTATATCTAGAATTTAAATTCAATTCAGGCCTCAACCATATGGGCTTAAATTTAGTCCATGCCTGAATATAATTATATGGGTCCGAATTTGGATCATACTTGAATCTATAGCAGAATTGAACCAATTACATGAAGCCATGGATTTCCTCATATGGACTAGCACCAAATCCAAATATTTAATCCAAATCAAGATTTGAAATTATGCTTATCGATCAAATCCGCTCTTGAACCTAAGCCACATAGGCTAGGTACAACCGGAATATGAAACTAGGTCGTACCAACTTTTTAATCCAATTCTCTAGCACGTTAAGCTAGAGTCATGTTGTTACCACATTCATATTAGATCAAATTCTAAATTATTTGTTTAGAATTAATCAAACCATCTATTTATCTTAGTATATATGACTAAGATAAAAATAATAAATTAGGTTTCACCTAATCAAAAATTTATTGAACTCTAATACATTTACTTAAGAGTTCAAACAAATGAAAATGAATTAAACTCTAATACATACACTTAGAATTTAATTTAAATTAAATTTTGACTAATCCTAATATATATAATTAGGATTTAGTTGATATTTCACCTCATGGTGAACCCAAATGAAACCGAATTAGACTCTAATACATACACTTAGAGTTTAATTTAAATTAAATTTTGACTAATCCTAATATATATAATTAGGATTTAGTTCATGGTGAACCCAATGAACCTGAATTAGACTCTAATGCATACACTTAGAGTCTAATTTAAATCAAATTTTGACTAATCCTAATATATATAATTAGGATTTAGTTAATATTTCACCTTATGGTGAACTCAATGTGAGACATAATTAAGCTCTAACATATAAACATAGAGCTTAATTACACTGGACTTTGAGATATTAAATTGGAGTCTAATCCTAACACATACATTTAGGATGAAGGCTTAAATTGAATATCAAATCAAATCCCATTGGACTTTATCACATATATTTAAAGTTCAATTAACTAAATCAAACTCTAATTCATTTAATTAGAGTTTAATTTGAATCAAATCTGATTAAATCCCAATGTATATACATGGAATTTAATCAACCTTTCATCTTAGGGTGAACAATATTGTTGAGCACTGAAACATATAGAGCCCAACCAAATCAATTTAATCATACACTTTGATATCTTCGAATATATATAACTAAGGTTCAGAATCAAATTCAATCAATCGTCATATTCATGTCATTTTATTATATTCATGTACATTAGGGGGATGCCCCTGGTTAAGCCATGTAATTGTATACCGAATTATGTTATTCAATTTCAGTCCATTTCGGCATTACAAAGGTCTCTCAATCGAAGGTGCCCTAACACTTTGTAGGGGTAATTAACAATAAACGCTTGCGTTTATTGAAAGTCATGAATCCACAATACCTGATAACTATATATAATTAAATATTAATCTGAATCATGAATACTGCCCCACGGTAAAAATCAAAATAAGATAGACCGTGCGAGGTGCGTCATTCATGGTCGCAGACAAAATGGCACGCTCGGTGGGACTTGGCTTCTCCTTCCATCTTTGAGACCAATGTTATGCGGATAGAATTAGATGATAGATGTTTAATCTACACTCGTTATTCTCTTGCAGGAGAAATGGCACTGAAGAACGCTGCTACTGCTACAGGTTCGATGATGATCAATGCAGGTCAGGTTTGCCTACCGGCATCTGTCCTCACCATTGGAGCTGCCGGTGCTGCGATCCAGTTCGGCACCATCCCAGAAGAGGCTCGGGCTGCGGCGATGGCCCCTTTCAATGCTATTACAAGCACGAATGATGTTCCACCTCTTCCCTCTCGTGGGAGGCGTCCGAATGTCGTCATTCCCAACCCCCCTCGCGTTCCTGTGAAGGAGAGGAGACTTCTATTAGTGCTTCAAAGAAAATGGAATTACAAGGAAGACTGGTGTTCCAAAACCGAATTGACGAAACATCGCCACTTGATATAGCACCTAAAGCTTCAGTCTTCAATAGGCTGACATTCCCCAAGGATACTGTGACCAAGGCATTCAAGAGAAATCTTCGTCGTACTTTGAAGCGGCAAGAGATGAACAAAGAAAACAAGTCTCAACAAACCCAACTTAATAGGTTTATCGCCGGGCCCGACGTTTTGGCCCATAACCACTATGCACCCTTGAGATTTGTGAGAAAAAACTCACCTACTGCCATTCTGCTCCCCGAGTCAGAAATGGCCCATTTAAAACCTTCTTTTGCATGTCCTTGCTTGAGAAACAATGACAAGAACTCTGTCTTCAAGCAGATATATAAAACTTTTAAGGCTGCAAAAGGAAGAATGAACCTAGAGAAGAAAATTGAGAAGTCGAAGTGGCAACGAAAGTCAACACTATCATGGGAAGGAAGAAAGACAGAGTGGAAGCCTAAAACTCTTGCTCAGATTAAAGAAGAAAAATCTAAAATAGAGAATTTGGAGATTCACACTGTGAGAGTTATTGGACACACGCCGTCAAGTGAGGCCGTTGATGAAGAAGAAACTATTCAGCAAATTCTTACGAGAGCTGCTGCAAGAAAAGCCGCGGAAGAGAAAGCAAGAGCTAAGGAAGCAAGCTCTTCGCAAACACAAAATATGGAGAATAAAGATGATATGCCTAGTGATCCATCTGACCCCCGAGAGGAAGAGGAGGTTGTCTACTTCTCAAGGGATCCAAAGGATGTTATGATTGCATCCTTGAAAAAGAAAGTTGATGAAAAGGATAGAGATATCATAAATCTCTATAAGAAGATGGAGGAGGTCATGAGTTTGATGTTGAATGTGCAGAAGCAATTGGGGGATCAACGGCGTCAAACCAAGATTCTAACCCAGCCGGAAGCACACATACCACAAGTCATTGATGAACAGGCTAAAACAACTGTTCTTAAAGAGACTACCTCTTTGACTAAGGAAGAAATTCATGATTTGATCACTTCGCAAGTTAAAGAGACGGTAGCAGGGGCACATCCAAAACTGAAAGGGAAAGGACACCCTTACCTATCGGAATACGATAACGTACCTTTTCCAGAAGGGTATCAGGTCCCTAAGTTCAAGATGTTCTATGGTGTTGGTAACCCTGATCAGCATATAGCACATTTTAAGGCCATGTGTGGAAATACGGGGAGTAACGGACCTCTACTCTTGCGACAATTTCCACAAAGCTTATCAGGTATAGCTTTTGAATGGTACTACTCCCTCGAAGATGAGTCCATTAAAACTTGGGCCGACATGGAAGAAGCTTTCAGAGCAAAATTCGCCACCGTTAGCGATAAGATTACTATCGCTGATCTGGTAGCCACCAGACGAAGAAAAGATGAAACAATGCTAGATTACATTACAAGGTGGCGGAACTTAAGTATAAGGTGTGAACAACCTCTAGACCAGTCTCAAGCCGTTGGTCTTGTCATGGGCAATATTGATAATTGGATGGCCCCTTTTCTCTGCACATCTAGTTGTTCCACTTTTCATGAATTAATATCAAATATTTCTAGATTGGAGAGAACCGATCCCCAGGTCCTCTTAAACTTACAAAAGATAAAAAAAGATGATAACAAAAGAGTTGAGGCGAAGTTGGCACAGGCTAGACCGGCCCGCACAAATATGATAGAGAAAGGAAAGAAGGCAATTACCTCTACAGTTGAACAGCCCCCTGTAAAACCTGTGTTAGGGGGTAATAATCCAAAAGGGATTTCTTTAGAGGAGCGAAGAAACAAAGTATACCCTTTCAAACGGGACAAAGTTAAGAAAATATTTAACGATGCTGTTAAAAATGGTCTTCAACTGCCGGAGCCAAAGAAGCCAGAGGATGTAGGGAAAACCAGTGATCCGAACTATTGCCTATATCATAGATTAATCAGCCATCCAATTGAAGACTGCTGGGTTTTCAAAGACTGGGTTGAAAAACAATATAGGAGCGGTGCAATCACTCTTTCACAATCAGTGTTATCAGAAGCTCCAGTCGAAAAGACCAATCTGATTGATACTGAAAATATAGAAGAAGTTGAGAATGCATTTCCTCCCGAGTTTTGGAATATATTCTTATCTAAGAAAACTCGAAAGATGTTAAAATATTTAAAAGATGTTCCAGGAATAAAATGGCGAGGTCCCTTAAACCCAGAAGTGCAATCTGAGGATAAGCCCACACCTCCAATCAAAAAGATTAATACTTCAGCCAAGTCAAGGCGCAGAATAACTCGGGTAAAGAAGAATAAAAAATTTGTTGAGCCGGCTCAACCACAACATAAGAAGCGGCCTATTGAGGAACATATCGACTCAATGGAAGAATATAAACAAGTTGAAAGAGAGCCTCTTATGATTCATGATTTTATTTTTAAAGCAATAGAAGAGGTTAAGAAAAAAAAAGGACTCTGATGAAAGAGAAATTCCTGTCGAGGAGTGTAAAGAGAAATGAGAGCCTTTTTGGGGAGAGACTTGCATAGTCATCACCGCACAACGTGACGATGAAGAAATTATCTTTCCTTCTAGCCACGTTAGGGAACAAGAAAGGAACCTCAGAGAAGTTCATAACTAATTGGCAGAAATAAAAGAAATGACGCGCTACAACTTTCACAAGGCGAATGATAAAATATTGGATATGAAAGCACAACTGAATGTAATGTTCTCTATGTTGATCGGGATCGAAGCCAGAGTGGAACAATTAATGAAGATTACTCCTCTCCCTCAACAGACTCAGTCGCAAAATAATAGAGAACGAGATATCGAGCCTACAAGTGGATCTTCAAAACAGCTCCCACTCGAAACTCCTCAAAAAGATAAAGGAAAAACTCCCCTTATAGAAGCCAAAAATAAGGGTGGAGTCAATAAAAAATTTAACAAAAGGGAATGTTCGAGAACGACGCCGACGGGAGGCGTTAATTCTTAGTATTCTGACAGCAAAAATACATCTATATATTACCCTTTTCATCAAGTGAATGTCATAACCTAGAAAACTGTCGTGTCATTACGACATCTGATGACGTGCTAGAAAGACCTGCGCCGACCTTGAGAGCAAATCAACAGACATCCACACCAAACTATAATGCTTATGTTGATCCTTTGGAATTATACGACACTTCAACTTATCATGATCCAATGAAGAAATTATATAGAATGGAGTGTTGCTTAATCAGAATGGAGGGAGAAATGAGGAGGCTGCACAATGAAATTAACGTTATGAAGATGAACGTGAACGAAATAATCGATGGTATAAAAGGCATAGATATTCAAATGAGAGCTATCATAGATATGCTCAAAACCGATGTTACTGAAGTATCGAAAAGATATCGGGTCGAGATTTGTCGAGTCATAACTATGCAAGCTGATTTAAAGGAAGATGATAAGAAGCAAGGCTCGGAGCAATCAAAGTTAACAAAAGCCGAATACGACGCAAGTTTCTATGAAGCACACATAATTGCTCAAGAGCTTAAAAGAATGTCGATGAGAGGAAATGCGGGGTCATCTTTACTAAAAAAGAAGAAGAATACAACCCTAAACCAGCAATCAGAAGTTCACCAAAATAATAAAGCTCTAATTAAAGGGAATAACGAAGAAAAGAATAAAGTTACGTTGACAGAATTCTGTGCCTATCATAACATATGGGGACACACCCTGGAAAATTGCCGCCAATGGAAAAACATGAAGAATTTGCCTATGCACAAGGCGAAGCCAAAGATCGATCAACCGACGGTTGCCGAATCCAAAAGACAACGATGGAAGAAACATTTTCCACGATTTGAGAAACAGCAATCCATTACTCCAGAAGAATTCAGAAAAGCATGCTATAATGCTTTGGATGATATGAAATTTGTTGTTTTTGGTGTGGAATGAGAGGTCATGCTTATGATGTATGCGTGAAACTTCGGGACCATAGAAAAAACAAATTACAGTTCAAGGAGTCGTGTCGGGTAATAACAATCTCCGAAGAGCAATCTGAAGACTCCGTAAATCAAAGGAATATGGTTAGACAACCTGCTGTGGCATGTGAAGATAGTGATAGTGCCTGGATAGCATACAATACCCCCAGCAGGGATAACGGTGCAAGGAAGTCGAATAGTCATTTCTCGAAATAGACAATGATTATGAGGGAGGAGTGCACAGATTGATGTATGCACTCTAGCAACAACATGACGTGTGTGGCTATGGCATAAAAAATATGAAAGAGCTAAATAAAAGAGATACTTTGATAAGTTTGAATATTATTGAAAAGACTAGAATTCGAAGTGCCGAAAACTATTAGCCTGTGGCTTGTCGATTTTCTAATAACGTGCTAACACACTGGATCTGTCTGAAATTGCGAGTTCGGGATTGGGTATGTTCGAGCTTTTCCATATTTCGTGCGTGGAGTTTGTAGAATGTCTTTTCCGACCGTAAAAGGGGTCGAAACTGAAATTCCTGGACAGTCCTGAGAGTTTTTACTCTCGGGGACCGGTCCCTGGAAGGAGAAGACGCGTCCCCAATGAGCAGTGTTGTGGCGCCTTGAGGCAACCGGCCTGGCAGGGAGACGTCCCGAGAGGGTATATGTGATTTATACGTGACGGCTCCTTTAATGGATTGGGGCTGTTGGTTTTGATGCCAGGACGGGAAAGTGATTCGGTAGCATCTCCGCAATTGAAGGATTATGAGAGGAACTATCCCTACTCATGACTTGGATTTGGGGAGCCGTAGTCTTTGAATTGAGCGTTGGCGCCATTACTCTATGAGCGAGCGAATGCGAAGTATATACGGATCATCCAAAAGTTAAAGTATCTATTTCACTCAGAAGGAGTTGAGGACCAGCAGCAGAATGCGTTGGATCTAATCAGGATTGATGACTTTGACGATACCCTTGACACCGGGCAAGACAACGTGGTGCGGATGCGCTAAGTAGAAAGATCGGCACTTGAGAACTTAGCGATGCGTGGTGGTTATCAACCGCCGTTGATCGGCAGATTGAAGCGGTTGGAGTTGGAGGTGGTGCGCTCCTGAACAACCTTGGGAGACGGGGATTGGCTTTGGTGGTCGTGCAACCTACACCTTTTGGAAAAGGAATTTAAAGAAAAGCAAGCTTCCGACGGGTTGCAATAAGATTCGAGCTAGGGGGTTGACTGTTTTGCACCGATGACTTCACTTTTAGACTGTGTGGATTGATGCGTTTCCGCGGCACCGATTTGTGTACGGCGGACTTGGGCATTAAAGAGCGATATTCTTTAAGAAGCACATCGGAGCACCGTATGCTTTGCATCGGGAGGCACAAGATGTACAAGGATTGAAAGTTGCTTTATTGGTAGCCCGGGTATGAAAAGGATGTGGTGCAGTTCGTTGCTAGATGTTTTAAATCTTGCCAACAGAGTGAAGCGGCTGCAGCAGCCGAGCTTCTGCGGGGAAGCTGCCAGCACCTTACCGGTTCAGTGTGGAAGTGGAAAAGGATCATGATGGAACTTCTGAGGGATTGCCTCGCTCACAGGCTCCTGGGCATGATTGCATTTGGGTGATCGTGGATACGAATTGCGCGAAATCGGGCACATTGTCATACTCTATCCGCCCCCCACCACTACTTGGGATGGTGATGAGACTCTGCACAGGTTTTTTTGACGAGATTGTGCCGATGCACGGGTACCTACTTCTATAGGTTCGGATCGATAGATACCCGTTTTGTATCCCACTTGGTTGGCGGAGTTACAGGACAACGTTTTGGGTACACACTTGGATTTCACCACTGCTTTCACCCCCAGAGTGACGGGCAGTCAGAGCGTACTGATTCAGACTTCTCAGGAGGACATGTTTCGCGTTGTGTGATTGACTTTCAGGGAGGATGGTGCAGCCTCATATCCGATGGCAGACGTTTGCTATGATAACAATAGCTTTATGAAGGCAAGCATCAAGATGGCACTGTAATCGAGGACTCTATGGACGAAGTGTAGATCGCACTTATTGGAGTGAAGTTGGTGAGAAGATTGGCTTTTGCCCTGTATGTGGCGTCCAGGAAGCAGAGGACAGGTTCGCAATTGCTCGGGAGCCGAATTGTTGACCGGCCAGAGTAGGCCAAGCAGGAGTTATGCTGACAGGCGGCGACGAGACTTGGAGTTTCAGATTGGAGATCACGTCTTCTTGAAAGTCTTGTCGACTCGAGGAATTAAATGATTTGGAATCCGGGGCAAGTTGAGCCCTCGATTTATTGGACCGTTTGAGGTTTTGGAGCGGGTAGGCCCGGTAGCGTATAGACTTGCTCTACCGCTGAACCTATCGGGTGTACACAACGTATTCCATGTATCGGTCCTTCAGAAGTACATCCACAACCCGGCTCACGTGTTGGATGCTACGCCTTTGGAGCTGAGGGATGATTTGAGCTTTGAAGAGCAACCCTTGAGGATTTTGGCTCGCGAGGTAAAAAGATTGCGGAACCGAGAAATTCCCTACGTGAAGGTGCTTTGGAGCAACCACGAAGAGCGCGAGGCAACTTGGGAACTGGAAAGCGCGCTGCGGGAGCGCTATCCTCATCTTTTTCAGATGGAGGCTTGAGGTATTTGTCATTTCGAGTTTCGCGGACGAAACTCCTTTTTAGGAGGGGTGAAGTAACACACTGGATCTCTGCAAATTGCGAGGTTCGAGTGCTTGGATGTATTTCGAGCTTTTCCACACTTGGTGGAGGGTTGTAGAATATTTTTCGACCTAAAAAGTTCGAAAACTGGAATTCTGGACAAGTCCTGAGAGTTTTTACTCTCGGGGACCGGTCCTTGGAAGGAAAGACCGGTCCCCCAGTGAGCAGTGTTGTGGCAGCCCTGAGGCAACCGGTCCCTGGCAGGCGAGACTGGTCCCCGAACTCATCTTCGCAGTGAGAGACCGGTCCCGCGCAGGGAGAGACCGGTTTTCGAACGTTGGTTTTTCGGGTTCACAGCGAGAGACCGGTCCCTGCTGGGGAGAGACCGGTCCCTCTGGGCGAAAACTACCCAGACTGGGCTGTTGTAATTTTGGATTTTTGGGGGACCTAGCTGGATTTTGTTACAATAGAGGGTCTATATGACCCATCCACTCTCTCCTCTCCTCATTTCTCTTCTNATAAGGCGTCTACAATAAAAGCGGAAGTAAAAGCAAGAAATATAACAAAAGAAAGGAACTACAGCTAATGATATCAGAGCAGTAAGATTCTATCTTCTATAACAGTAGTAAAAGAACAACTAAACCATAAAAGTAAACGTAAAGTAATACAATGCCTGTCTCAAAAGTACAAAAATGGTGGTCTCTAGTACACTGGTAAAACTCTCAACCTCTCTAAAAAAGAAACAAAGAGAGGTAGACCACCTATCAAACGATCCCTCGGCGAGGAAAGCTAGCCCGAGACGATACCCTTTCCGCGATCCCTAGCCTCTCCCGGCGTGGAAGGCTCTGAAAAGCATCGAGAAAAAGAGGGCGTGAGAACTATAATTTATAGTTCTCAGTGGGCAATTACTGACCTCAGCTCAATGCACCACTAGGCCCCAAAGAAAAGGGTAAGTAAAAAGAGGGCAATAATAATGAATAAACTGCATTTATGAAAGCATAATTAAAATGCTAAACTACTACACTGCAATTAACAGGATGTTAATATAATACACCTTTATTTTGTCATAACCAATATGTCTCTACATGGCCACAATTAAAAGTCACGGTTTACTTAATGAAGTTATGAAGATCATGCTTTATCATGGCAACAATGTATATATGAATGCAATAAGCAACCTCTCCTAGCATGCTACATGTATGTATGTATACTCAAATATCCCAAAACTATGCTAGAAGCAAGTCCAAGTAATCCAACTACCACTCTCTATCTAGTAGTGATTATAACACACTCGACATTGTGTCGATTTCAATTTCCAATTAAGAACCTACCAAAGGTAGTCCAGCTTGTGCCGCCTAAGTGCCTGTGGTAGCCCAACATTCCTACTCTTGGAATGTGTCTATCCCACTCGACCCCGCAGGCTTTTCAATACCGCACGAGCGAACATAGGTCGCGTAGGCTAACTCCGGAGTGCCGGCTTGTAGGGAGCGACCCTCACAAGCATGTGCGAATAAGCACAAATGGCAAGCAATCATGGTCCAAGTCTCAAGTATCCAATCCTCATGTCTCTAACATGGTATAGTCACTAGCATCCCGAAGATCTAGTTCTAAGTCACAATGTGAAGTTTCGACATTCATTACGCCTAGTGCCCCTTGATGACACTTAGACAAGTTAATGTTCAACATGTTTCCAATCCCTCAATGGCCCTATTTACTAGGTTCAACCATGTCCCGAGCTCAATGCCGCTTAATGACATTAGCCCTCTAAATCACATAATAACCAAGTTCGGTGCCTCTATATGGCAATTTTGTTATCTCTCATGTCTCAATTAAACTTAAGTTTGAATGCATGTATCAAGGCTCATTTACACAATAGAAACATGAAACCAAGTCTCATATAGAACGCTAATGCAACCCTATGTCTCTCAAGCAACTCTCTACTACATAGAGGTCCAAAATTTCATTACATGTAACATAGGCATTTTAAGCATTCTAAAAATCATAATAAATGCACGTAACATGAATTTGCATGCTTTTTCAATTAACGATACTCAAATCATCACAAATGAGATTTTCTCATTGTGTGGCTAGATCAAACCCACCGAACCGTCGCATGGTCCTTCGTTTCGCCGAACGGAGTTATCCACGAGTCTCAAAATACCCTAAAAGTATTGAGCGGAGAGATACACGGGCATTACGATCAAGTATAAGATCAAACATTAACCTAAAAGCAAAAAGGGCCAAAACTCACCTCAAGAAAAGAAATCTCTTCCAAAGCTCCAAAAGAGAGCTAGAACCCTTCCAATCTAGCCTAGAGGAAGGTTCTAATCCAACCAATCTAGCCTCAAAAGCCCTAGAATCAAAATACCCAAAATAAGCCCTAAATCTATAATCTAGGGTTCCATCTACCATAAGGCATCAAAACCAAAATCTAAAGGGAGAGAATAAGCTACCAACCTCTTAGAAGCTTCCAACAAGGTTCAAAGTCTCCAAGGTCCAAGAATCTCTCCTCCAACAAGCTCCAAACCCAAGCTCTAATAGTGGAAATGCCTCTAATAATCCAAAAAGAGCAAAAGAAGGGTTTAATCTCTTAAAAACCTGTAATATACCGAAAAATTCGGAAAATAAATATCGAACTTTAGTCAAATAGACCAAAGTGCGAGGATGGTACACTTCGGAAAGCCCGAAGGTGTTAAAATGACTAAAGGTGAGTTTCGGGAGGTTTTCGAGAGCTAAAATTGTGAAATTTGCATTCTGCAGGTTTTCAGCTCTCGGGGACCGGTCCCTGGTGGGAGAGACCGGTCCCCGAACGCGTATGAAATGAGATAGCCGAAAAATCGGCTAAGTCCTGAGAAATTAGCTCTCGGGAACCGGTCCCTACCCGAGAGACCGGTCCCCGAGAGACCGGTCCCACCAGGAGAGACCGGTTGCACTGCGCGCAGCAGCTCTGGCTGCGCTGGGACGACGTTCCGGAACCGGTCCCTGAAGGAGAGACCGGTCCCCGCCTGCGTGAACTGCCCAGTTCGGGCAGTGTATTAAAGTGAAAGTTAAGGGGTTTAGCTGCAATTTTGCAACCCATTGAGTATAGTATTGGGGTAAATGAGATATTTCTCTCATTCTCACCCTCTCACACTCTTCTCTCTCACTCTCTCTCTCTAGAAGACAAAGGAGAAGAAGAAGAAAGGAAGAAAAGAAGGAGAAGAAGGAAAAGAAGGTGAAGAAGAAGATCAAGGAGCAAAGGAGCTCCATCCTCTTCCTCTCTAGTGCAAGAAAAGGAAGCTTATAAGGTAAGCTTTGAACCCTAATGTGGTAAAACCCTAGAAATGGGTTTGGATGACCTAGAAATGGGTTTTAGTGAAATGTTTAGAGAGTTTTGAAGCTTTCTTTTGCTTCTTTAGAGATCAAAACCATGGTTGGGCTCAAGGTGAGCTTCAACCCACCTCTAATGGTGAAATCTAATCTAGGGTGTTGGAAAGCCTAAGAATGGTTCTAATGGACTATTTGGAGTATAGTGAAGCTACTTTTGCTTCCCAAAGAGATCAAACCCTAGGTTTTGATATACATTGGAGCTAGGGCACCCAAATTGGGGCTTTTGCTCATGAGGGTTTTTAAGTGTAATTGACCCTCCAAAAACCTAATTGGGGGTATTTCCGACGCGTTGGTGCGCTCGGATTAACGCTACGAAAAGTCAAAGTAAAGTTATGAGCAAAATGGCCTAATAAGGGTTCGTTTTGCCACAGGTAAGGAACGAAGCATCTAAAAATCCCAAGAAAATCGTCGGAGCACCTTTGAAAGCCTACGAGGTGGGTGGCGCTTCTCAAACTCATTGAACTTCTCTCTATGCCTAATGTGTCATTCATTTGAGCATGTGTAATATATATTGTTGCATGCATATTAGGGTAAAGTAATGATAAGAATGTGATGATAGCATGATTGTGAGTACAACTTGCTTATAATGATGGTAGAGAACCAAATAAATGTCAAAACCCTAAGTGTATGCATTAGAGAAAAGTGAGCACCCAAAGTGAGCAAAAGAACAGAGTGACACAATGACATAGATCGAGTGGCATTCGAAAATGTAAAGTTAAGAGACACTAAAGTTAGTGTGATGCCAAGAACTAATGTGATGTAAAGAATAATGAAAATGACAATGTGTAATGTTAAAGTAAAGTGGAGCAATAAGAATAAGAAATGTATGGACAAGAATGCTAGAGCTAGCTGAAGTAAAGAAATGTAAAGAATGTGATTGCATGAGTTTGCAACATAAAGCGATGTAAAGAACACTAGAGCTAGTGTAAAGTCAAGATTGAACTTATAAATCCTTTGAGTTAAGGATATGATCATACTTGCTATAAGTTCCGTGCTCGAGGGCGGTCGCTCCCCCTCGGGCGATGCGCTCAGGAGTTATGCATCACGGGTTGGAGTAAACCCGAAGGACGGTCCTAGCTGGTGAGTTTCTGCGATGATGGACTTAATGTGAAGCAAGTTAATGTGGCGAAACCTCCGGGTTAGCCTTGAGATTAAAGAACAAAGAGCAAAGAATAAAGAACAAAGTACAAAGTAAAGTCAAAGAACGAACGAGTTTGCATAATCTGCATATATTTAATGTTGAGCAATATTCGTTCAGGCATATAGCATCATGTTATAGATTGGTTATCTATATCCTGCTTGTCTTTTCTATTATGCTGAGTTAGTCTAGTGGAAGTCGGTGATGTTGAGGCCGAACCCACTGGGACTTTGTTGTAGTTCTCACCCCACTATTTCCACAGAGCGGGACCGATGCGAGCCGCGACGACCGAGGTAAAAGTATCACGAGGCCACCAAAGTTGGGGTACATTTTGTTAGTAGACACCCTTTTATCATCTTTTGTATTTGATGACTAGTAATGTAAAGAAAAGAATGTAATGTGTATTTTGAGGTAAATGGGATGTAAGAAAGAAATGATGAAATGAAATGTAAGGAATTCGAAAATGAACAAGATGAATGCAAGGTATATGATCAAAAGTGAATCATAGTACAAGTGAATGTTAGTTTCCCTTTTCTTTCACTAATGGCTATTGCTTACCCTCGTGTAAGCCGTTTATGTATGTTTCCGCTAGTGCTTTTCTCTATCGATGAAAATGTACATGTGATGAGCCTTGGGCGGATAGGGAAAACTCTGTCCGTTCGGCGTCTGTTTGACGTGCTCGGGTCGGGCCAAATTGGTATCGGTCCCGGGGCGTAACAAAACCGAAACAAAATCAAAGAAATCAAAGAGGAGAGTGTGGAGGGCTCCCTTACCTCTCCTCTTGCTGCTGGTGAGCACAGGGGAGTCCTCAAGGGCGTGGGTGTTGATATAAGCAGTCCACAATTGCAAAAACACCCCTGCAGTTCAAACTGCACGAAATCAGCCTCCTTGTACCGGTACACGGGCCCCTGTACCAGTACAAGCCCTACGAAACATCACAACCCGAGGCTCGGGTTGGGGGTTCAACGACTCTGTACCGGTACAAGCCCGGTGGCTGTATGTAGTATCTTGAACTTTGCAAAACTATAGAAGTTGGAAGTGGGGCTGAGGAGTGGCATGTAACCACAGGTCCTAATATTCGTAAAAGTGTTTTGGGTCAATTTTGAGAGCTATTAGACTTTTGGATGTAAGAAAGTGCGTCGTCGAAGCGACCCTGAAACTTATTATATTATAGTTTACTGAACTTCAACAGTTTGCACAGTTCGAGTGAGGAATGACATTTGGAACCTTCCCATATGTTCAAAAGGGTTCAAAGATGTTTACAAATTAGTTTGAGAGTGGTCGGAAAGCTAGAAGTGAGAAAGTGCATTGCAATTGCGAAATCTGCAATTTCTGTATTGGTGTACCGGTACAAGCCTAATGCTGTACCGGTACAGCAAGCAGCAGAGTCAGCTGCTGCGGGACAACAGGGTTGTTCTGGTCTTTTCACATCTTTTTCTCATCCTTATCTTCCCAGCTCGACCCCTGGACCTCTCTAGATGGTACTGGAGCTCAGAGAAGACCCCTTCACCTCCTCCACACTCTCTCTCTCTAGGGTTTTCTCTCTCTACAAAGAAATCGCCGATTTCGCTCGTGTTCGTCACAATGTTGGTTTTTCGGCACGTTGCGAGCGTTGCTGAACCTACGAGGATGTGTGAGGGAGTACTTTGGAAGGATTTTCGCAGCCCTAGACCCTCAAAGTGCTGTTTGTAGGCCTAATAAGGTAATCGACTCAGTCTCTTTGTTATTAACGCTCTATTAGTCGATTTAAGTATCGATTATGGATTTCTGCTTCCAACTAGGTTAGGCTGAGGTTTCAGCTGTTAGAAAGGAGTTGATTACCTGTGAGTTAACCTCCTTAGACCTGGGACATGTTACTTTTAAGCTGAATAGAGATGTTTAGCTATTTATGATACTAATTCGAGCTATATACAGGTGATTGGATCTAATTGACGCAGTTTGAACTCTTCCTTTCGCAGCAGGGTTGTGAATTAAATTGAGCTCATTTGGTGACTGTGGGAACTTGTTTAAAAGGTGTTCTAACTCAAGGTAAACAAGAATTTCAGTTAGGAAGCTGAAATTGCAAGAATTCGACTATAGAAGCCTGCATAAGAGTATTCTAATGCCGTTTTGACGTTGTTCGCAGCAGGAGTGTGATCGACTCTTGGAGTGATTTTAGCTGACCGGTGGAAGCTCTTGAAGACTCGACTTGAGGTATTAAACTGTTGAAGCAGGGGGATTCAAGCTATTACCTTGTACTAAATGTAATTTAGGCCGAAATCGGACATTTCGGTCGTCATTTTGACGCGGTGTTAATGTTTGTTTTCAGCAGGGTTGGAGCCTTGTGGAGCTGATTATTGCGGCTTCTTGTGACTATTTGGAGCTTAGTACTAGGTGGGTTTGACCTAACCAGAGCAAGTGAAGCTCCCCCTATGTTCTATATGTATGGAATTAATATAGTTGGGCGATATTGGCGCAATATGGTTGTTTGGTACTTCTTTGCCATAACCTTGAATAAGACCCTCTATGAAATAGAGAGAACTCATGCGTAATTGTACTTATGCTTATGTTTATGTTTGTCGGTAGTTAAGTTAAATAACTAATGGGCATGATAATTATGCTTTTGTAAAGTAGAGAACAATGATATTCTCGTGACTTTATCGATTATAAAGTAGAGAACAATGACATGCCACGTGACTATATAGAGAGTGTCATAATGGTGGAAACATTTTAATGCCATATATTAACTAGCCTTACTCTCACATGTTTGTTAATCTAGTGGATGCTAGTTGTTGTCAATATTGGTTATATTGAAATTCCGATCAAAGGATCGAGAGTGAGAATACTGTGATAGTTAAGACATGTCGGAATATGGACCTTGCTTGCTTGCCATCGTGCCCATTCGCACTTGCTTGTGAGGGTAGCTCCCTACAAGCCGGCACTCCGGAGTTGGCCTACGCGACAGTTGCTCGCCCGTGCGGGATTGGGTGCCGAAGTGGATTGCCGTGGGGAGTGTACACTACCACGGGGCCATTAGGCGCGGCGCAAGCTGAATTACCCTGGGAAGATCTCTATGAATGAAAGGAAAGTGTTAAAGGAAATGGAACAGTAATGAATGATTATCAGTTACAGTGTACCATAGTTACTTACACATTCATACTTATGATCATGCTTATCATAGTTGCTATGCTTTTATTATTCACTCGATTCATTACTGTTGAGATTATGATTACACATTGCTTTCGTACTCATTACCTGTTGGCATTGCATAGTTGTATATCATGCAATTACTGCTTTTACTTTCATCCAGTACATCATGAGCCTAGTGGTGTAATTCGCCGAGGCTGGCGGCTTACCCACTGGGAACTATTGTTTATAGTTCTCACGCCCTTTTTGTTGTTAATTTTACAGAGCCATCTACAGAAGAGGCTAGGGATCGTGGCAAGGGAGTCGCGTCTAGCTAGACATTGCTAGGAGCGTGCTAGTCGATCACCTTGCTACTCGGGCTACGGCCGAGGGTAATGTCCATTGTATAGAGTGACTACCATTGTACAGATGTTTTGTGTACCCTGTGCTGTATATGAGTTGTAGATCCAGATATTATAGTTCCTACTTCTTCTCTTTTTGCTGAGATTTTGGATTGTATACTCTTTGTTCTTTTACTGATAGTATATCGACTTATACATTGCTCTGATATCAGGATAGGACTCTCTCTCTTTTATTTCCTATCGACTTGCTTTCTTCGTAGACGCCTTGTATACTGCAGGTGTATGGCGGGTCTGTGCACGTACCGGATATGCTTCCGCTGGTACCCGGGCGTGACACTGTACCGGTACAACCATCAACCCTGTACCGGAACAACCATCAGCTTGTACCGGTACACAGCCCTGAAAACAGCAATCCGAGAGCAGCCTAAGTCGAACTTTTTGGTGACCTTAGGGCTACTTTAACTACCTCAAGTCTTGGGATACGAGCCATGGGTCGGAACTCTGTCAACGACCTACCAGAAAATCTGGAAATGCTCAGAATATAACTCAGACACTCGAACCTCACAATTTGCAAAGGTCCAGTGTGTTACACAAGGCTAACGTGGTGGCGGATGCGCTAAGTAGGAAATCAACGAAAAATTTAGCGATGCATGTTGTTACTCAACCGCGGTTGATCGAGTAACCGCGGTTGATCGAGTAGATGAAACGGTTGGAGTTGGAGGTAGTGACTCCTGACACACCTTTGAGATTGATGACGTTGGTAGTTCAACCTACACTCTTGGATAGAGTTAAAAAGAAGCAAGCTTCCGATGTGGAGCTGCAAAGGATTAAAGGTAAAATGGTTGATGGTTGCACCGGCGACTTCCTTGTGGATGACAAAGGATTGATACGTTTCCGTGGACGGATTTGTATACCGGCGGATTCGGGAATTAAAGAGGATGTCCTTCAAGAAGCGCACCGAGCGCCCTATGCTATTCATCCAGGAGGCACCAAGATGTACAAGGACTTGAAGTTGCTTTATTGGTGGCTCGGGATGAAAAAGGACGTTGGCGAGTTTGTAGCTCGTTGTCTAACTTGCCAGCAAGTAAAGGCTGAGCATCGATTACCCGCGGGAAAACTTCAGAGTTTGCCGATTTTCGTGTGGAAGTGGGAGAAGATCACCATGGATTTCGTGACTGGATTGCCTCGCTCTCAGGCCGGGCATGATGCTATATGGGTGATCGTGGATAGGTTGTCGAAGTCCGCGCACTTCATACCTATTCATACTACTTAGATCGGAGAGAAGCTCGCACAAGTGTACCTTGATGAGATTGTGCGACTTCACGGAGTGCCTATTTCGATCATATCGGATCGAGACACTCGATTTGTGTCTCATTTTTGGAAGAGTCTGCAGGACGCCTTGGACACTCGATTGGACTTTAGCATTGCTTTCCACCCTCAGAGTGATGGGCAGTCGGAGCGCACCATTCAGACTTTAGAGGATATGCTCCGAGCATTTGTGATAGACTTTCAGGGAGGATGGTCGCAGCATCTACCGATAGCGGAGTTTGCTTGTAACAACAGTTATCAAGCAAGCATCAAGATGGCGTCCTTCGAAGCACTTTATGGACGGAAGTGTAGATCGCCACTTCAATGGAGTGAAGTTGGCGAGAGATTGGCATTGGGCCCTGATGTGCTCCAGGAAACTGAGGACAAGGTTTGAATTGCTCGGGAGCGACTTTTGACGGCGCAGAGTAGACAGAGGAGCTACGCCGACCGACGACGGCAAGACTTGGAGTTCCAAGTTGAAGACCATATTTTCTTGAAGGTCTCGCCGACTAGAGGGATCAAGAGATTCCGGATTCGGGGTAAGTTGAGCCCCCGTTTTATTGGACCATTTGAGATTTTGGAGCGTGTAGGCCCGGTGGCGTATCGACTTGCTCTACCACCGAACCTATCGGGCGTGCACAACGTCTTTCATGTATCGGTCCTTCGGAAGTACATCCACGACCCGGCTCATGTGTTGGATGCTACACCTTTGGAGTTGTGGGACGACTTGAGCTTCGAGGAGCAACCAGTGAGGATTTTGGCTCGCGAGGTGCGAAAACTGCAGATCGGGATATTCCGTATGTAAAGGTTCTTTGGAGCAACCACGGGGAGCGGGAGGCCACGTGGGAGCTAGAGAGCGCGCTGCGGGAGCGCTATCCCCATTTTTTTCAGATGGATTCTTGAGGTATGTGTTTGCTTTCGAGTTTCGCGGACGAAACTTCTTTTTAGGGGGGGTGAATGTAGCACATTGGACCTTTGCAAATTGCGAGGTTCGAGTGTTTGATATGGATTTCAAACTTTTCCACACTTAGTGGAAGGTCGTAGATGGTATTCCGACCTAAAAGTTCGATCTCTGGAGTTTTGATTTTGTCCTGAGAGTTTTCACTCTCGGAGACCGGTCCCTGAAAGGAGAGATCGGTCCCCTCAGAACAGTGTTGCGGCCAGCTTGAGGCAACCGGTCCCTGGCGGAGAGAGACCGGTTCCCGAACGTTGGATTTTCGGGGCAGGCTGAGAGACCGGTCCCATGTCGGGGAGACCGATCCCTTAGTCCGAAAACTGCCCTGTCCGGGCAGTGCACAGTGTTGATTGTTGAGGGGCTTATCAGGATTTTGTTACATTAGAAGGCCTTTAGAGCCTTTCTCCTCTCTCTTTCTCTCATTTTCTCCCCTTCATACCTACCCTAGAGAGAGAAAGAGAAGGAGAAAAATGAGAAATAGGAGAAGGAGAGGAGAGGAGCTTGCTTGGAGGCTTTAGAGCATCATCTTCTTCCTCATTTCTCACCTCGGTGGCTTGGAGCTTGCGGTTGAAGCTTTGTGGAGGATCAAACTCCAACCCTACTTGGTTTAGAGCTTGGATTGGAGCTTCTCTTGAGGTTGGTAGCTTGTATTTTCCATTTAATACAAGTTTTTATAGATTTTACCATATGAAACCCTAGATTTTGGGATTTAGGGTTTATTTTGGGGATTTTTTATTTGAGAGCTTTGAAACCTAATTGATGGGTTTAGAACCTTCATTTAGGTTGGATTTGAAGAATTCTAACTCCCATTTGGAGCTTGAGAGAGGATTTCTTCACCTAGGTGAGTTTTCTCCACCTTAGCCTATGTTGCTTATTGTTTGAGCTTAGGGTTGATCGTAAGATTTGTTTGACCCTTGTTCCTACATCTTTAGGGTGCTAGGATTCTAGTCGACACCTTTGTCAGAGCTTACGAAGGGTTTCGGAATTTTCGGTGCGTTTGACTTCATGAAAACGGGGCGAAATGGTCCCTAAGTATTTTATACTTGTCGTAACATCAATTTGATTGCATATTCATGTTAAATGGGACTTATGTGAATTTTAGAATACTTAAAATGCATGCCTTATGTATCATAAAATTTTACTCTATATAGTAGGGCCTTCTGGACATTTTTGCATGCATATATCCTTATCTCCAAAAAGTGCGGGGTGATGTTGAGAGCGGGCGCACCGGTGATTTCGGCGTAGGGTCTGATGGTGCACCTTATAGTGTACATCCGAGCGGCACTAAAATATATAAAGACTTAAAAGTGCATTATTGGTGACCGGGGATAGAGAAGGATGTTGGAGAATTTGTGGCACAGTGTTTGACATGCCAATAAGTTAAAGCGAAGCGCCAATTTTCGGCGGGAAAGCTTCAAAGTTTATCCATACCCGTTTGGAAGTGGGAAGATATAGCAATGGACTTTGTGACCGGTTTACGCCGATCTCAGGCCGGACATGATGCTATTTGGGTGGTAGTGGATCGTTTGACGAAATCGGCTCATTTCTTACCGATCCATAACACTTGGTCCGGAGACAAGCTGGCGCAGGTTTATCTCGATAGGGTTGTGAGACTGCATGGGGTTCCGACGTCCATAGTATCGGATCGAGACCCCCGGTTCACATCCCACTTTTGGAAAAGTTTGCAAGAGGCGTTGGGCACACGGCTCGATTTTAGCACGGCATTTCATCCTCAAAGTGATGGTCAATCGGAGAGAACGATACAAATCCTTAAGGACATACTTGGAGAGTGTGTACTTGATTACAAGGGTGGATGGCACGATTATTTGCCGATGGCGGAGTTCGCATTTAATATTAACTATCAAGAAAGTAATGCGATGGCGCCATTAATTCGAGGCTTTTTATGGAAGGAAGTGTCGCTCCCCTATTCATTGGAGCGAGGTGGGTGAAAGAGTTACCCTTGGTTCGGATGTGTTGCGGGAGGCAAAAGAGAAAGTTTGCTTTGCCCGCCAACGGCTTGCGACAGCACAAACCTAACAGCAAAGTTATGCCAATAAGTGTAAGAAAGTGAATTCTCGAAATCTGAGGATTGTACTTCATCCAGTATCGACTAATTGTCGAGAAAATACCCTTTGTGGGAGTTAAGAAAGTCCACAACGCAAAAAGTGCTTTGGAGTTGAGTCCACGAGAGCGAATGATGCAAACTGCATCATGGGGCTGATGTTGCTCTCGGGAACCGGTCTCTGGAGGTGAGAGACCGGTTCCCTTGGCTGGGTGTTGCGGGGTTGCTTGATGCAACCGGTCCCTGGCAGAGAGGGACCGGTTCCCGAATGTTGCCTCAGCGAGAAATGCCAAAAACTAGCTAAGTCCTGAAAATCAAGCTCTCGGGGACCGGTCTCTCAGGTAAGGACCGATCTCCCGAGGACCGGTCTCCCGGGGAGAGACCGGTTCCCGAATGCGTGCGCCCGAGGGAAGCTCTCGAGGCCGGTCCCAAGTCGGGGGGACCGGTCCCTCCGTGCGAAAACTGCCCAGTAAGGGCTGTGCAACGGATGGAAAGTTGAGGGGTTTTTATGCAAAATGGCCTTTATTAGAGTGGGCTGAGCCCTCTCTCTCCCTCACACTCTCTCATTCTCTCTCTTTCTCACACTCTCTCTTGCTCCCTCTCTCTCTCTCTAGAAAAGAAAGAACAAAAGAGAAGGAGAAGAAGAAAGAGAAGAAGAAGAATGAGGAGAACAAGATAGAGAAGGCTTGGAGCATCTTCCTCTCTTTCTCTCTTCTCCATTGGTGTAGCTCAAGAGGTAAGCTACAAACCCTAGCTTGTAAAACTTGGGTTTTTGGGTTTTTATGCTTTGGAATGGGTCAAATGAACCCTAAGCTAGCTTCTAAATAGATCAATCCCAAGAATCTGGGGTAAATATGGGGTGGTTTGCTATAGGTGCAAACCTAGGGCTCCAAATTGGGGCTTTTGTGAAAGTATGAGATTGATCTCATTTGAAGCCTTGGAAACCCTATTGGTAGGTCACAAAACGTGGGGGCGAAGTCGGTTTTAGCCTTCGGCGAGCCGGCGTGAAGTTCTCGGCAAAATAGGGCCGGGATAGCTTGGATTTGGGCGAGGAAGGCTAAAGCCTTTTCATAAAATTCGCCGAGGAGCGTTTCCGAAGCCTTTACATCGATAAAAGGTAGGGGGTGCCATCCCGAAGCTTTCGGACTCCTTTCTATGTCTTAGATTGCATTTGATCTCATCTCTTCATGTTGCATTGTAGGATTGAATAGTAGCTCCATTCCTTATGCTTTCTAAATGATAACCTAGTGTACTTGGAACGTTTGGTAACTTAGATAGGTGAGGATTGGGTCGGAACGTGGATCCTATGATGCTAAAGATAGAGATGAACCCGATGGGAGTGTTGATGACATAGAAAGTAGTGTTATCGTCAAAGAACAAACGAGTGGCATCCAAATGTTAAATGATAACGAGTGGCATTAATGTAGTGTATATGACACTAGAGGTTTGAGAACCTAGGGATAGGTGGATCCCTAAGAAAATGCCTTGTGGACAAGAACTTAGTAAACCTAAGTAGCCTAACATGGAGAGGTTGTTGATGAGTCGATTAAGACATTGACCCTAGTGATAGGGCATCCTCACTTGGAGAGGACCTGATTGGGTATGACTCTAGTTGATAGCATCCTCACTTGGAGAGGATTGGATTTGGTTTTTGACCCTAGTGATAGTGTATCCTCACTCGGAGATGATAGATCTAGCTCACAGTCTGCGTTTGGGATGGTATAGCCATCCAATCCCCACATGGAGGGGATGGTCGTCGAGTACTCCGGAGTGTCGCGACTAGGACCACTTGGAGGTCCGGACCACATGGAGGTCCGCAGACGGTCCCGGGCTTGGGTGCACTTGGAGCTCCCTCCCCACTTTGGGATTGAAAGGTGAGTTATGGGCGAGCCCTAGGGCCTCGCCGCAGATTGGGTAAATGAAAGGTTAAAGGTTTAAAAATGTCATTGAACGTTACTATTCGAACATGGATCGAATTTGTTAGCATGGTAGCAAACCTTTATTATATGATGCATGCATTCATATTCATGATTATGGGCATAGTAGCATAGTTTTTCCTACTATCGCATTTACTGCTTTCAGATACATATCTATCTATCTATCTGTTGTTACTTGTGCCCACTTGGACCTAGTGGGGAGATCGGCAGAGTCGGTGGCCGAGCCCACTGGGAACTATGGAAGATAGTTCTCACCCCACTCTATTTCTAGTAGTAGGTTCAGGGCTGCAGAGAGAGGACCGCGGCAAGGGCACCGCGCCCGACCAGTGAGACCGTGGTAGTTAGTAGCTTTCCTTTTTGCATTAGTTCACCTATGTATTGAGAGAGATCCATTGTAGGTGAGGATTTGGGAGAGCTATGTATTTTGGATGAAAAATGTAATCATTTAAAGAAAATGATGTAAATAAGAATGATGAAACTATTGTAATAGTTAGTAAGGTACTCTCTTTATTTCACATGCTTTATCTTGTGGATTACTTGCTCTTTGTCTTGTCGGCACTGTTTGTGCCCTTATGAATGTGTATGTTTAGAATTTAATTTCTTGGGTAAATTCTTGTACACATTCTTATTGTTGAGCCTTGGGCGGACAGGGGAGGTGCTGTCCGTTTGGCGGTCCGCCGCCGCTGCCGAATCGTGCCAAATTGGTAGTGGTTTCGGGGTGGGGCGTGACAATAAGTGTCGGAAAGATCTTGAGTTCGTGGTTGGAGACCGCATTTTCTTAAAGGTGTCACCCATGCGTGGTGCGAAGGGGTTTGGGGTCCGGAGGAAGCTTAGTCCCCGATACATTGGACCATATGAGATTTTGGAGCACATGGGTGTGGTGGCGTATAGAGTTGCCTTACCACCAAAGATTGCGGGAATTCACAATATGTTTCACGTGTCTCATCTCCGCAAGTGTGCCCATAATTCCTCTCATGTCTTAGAGTATGAACCGGTAGAGTTGCGCGAGGATATGACCTATGAGGAGTATCCGGTGTGCATTCTTGCTCGAGAGGCGAGGAAATTACAGAATCATACAATTCCGTATGTCAAAGTTTAGCGGAGCAATAATACGGAGCGTGAAGTCACTTAGGAACTCGAGGAGGCAATGCGAAAGACCTATCCTTATCTATTCGAGTAGATGAGCTAAGGTATGGAATCGAGTTTCGCGGACGAAACTTTTTTTAAGGGGTGGAGAATGTAATATACCGAAACTTTAGTAGGTTGTACCGAACTTCAACAACTCTGAGAATGCCATGTTCACTAATGCCATTACACATAAGTGTTCCATTCTCATTCACTAGCATTCTTTATGCTCACTAATACCACAAGGTGCTATTTTACTCACTTGTCACAATGTCACCATGTTCTTTACCACAACTAGGTGCATATCTGTAAGGAAGTAAATTCTCGAAATGCGAGAGTTTGACTTCATTTAAAATCGACCAAGGGTCGTGTTGGCATGCTTCGGAAAGGACGAAAGCATCAAAGAGGCAAAAAGTGCGTTATAGTTGGTCTCGAGAGCAAATGGTGCAAATCTGCACAAATTGCAGATTTTGCTCTCGGGGACCGGTCCCTGGTGAGAGGGATCGGTCCCCATAAGCAGAGAGTGCGGCAGAGAGGCTCTGTGCGCTAATGTTGCTCTCAGGGACCGGTCTCTGGCGGGAGGGACCGGTCCCCGTATGCGTGAAGGGCTGACCTGAGAGCTCTGTGCGAGAGGCTGCTCTCGGGGACCGGTCCTCCGGTAGAGGGACCGGTCCCCACACCCGAAAACTGCCCAGTCTGGGCAGCGCAAGAGAAGCAAAATGGAGGGGGCTATTAGGATATTGTTACAAGTGAGAGGCTAAAAGAGGGATTTCCTTCTCTTCTCTCTCACTCTCCCTCACACATACATACTTTCTCTCTCTAGAAGGAAAAGGAAGAAAAGAAGAAGAGGAAGGAGAAGAAGGAAAGGAAGGAAAAGAAGAAGAGGAGGACCACCATCATCTTCTCCATCTCTTCCCTAGCTTGTAGAGGTAAGCTATGAACCTCTCTCATGGTAAATGGCTTAGGGTTTGCCTTAACCTCTCGGAACTCAATTAATTGGACTCTAGTGGACCCCTAGAGGTAGTTGATCTCCTTGATTGCAAGAATAAATGCTTGATTGAAGCTATTGCAATATTGGGGATTCTAGGGCATCCAAAAGAGGGCTTTTGCTTGTGAGGGGTTTTGATCTAAATTGACCTCTCTCTAACCTAATTGTTAGGTCTACGAACGCGTTCGTGCACTCGGTTTGACTATTCGTTAAGGCTACGAAGAGATATTGGTGAAAAACTCGTTTTTGGCTTCATTTTCGCCTGGAACGCCGAGGAAGCATCTAGAAATCACGAAATCGGAACCCTAGCCTTTTGGTAGCATAAGAAGGTGGGGGGTGTCCATCCCGAAGCAACCGGGTTTCCTTTTATGTCTAAGTTCTACATATTGACATTATGCATTATATGATTAGTAGATAGTTGCAATTCTAATTCCTTGCATGCTTTCTTAGTAGTGTAGCATTGTAGGCTTGACACATGGACTAGGGATGCATGAGGATTGGTCTTGTGACATGGAATCCTATAGTGGCATAAAGAGATGAATTTGGACATGTAATAGCCTAGAAGAGTGGCATTTGGGTTAGTGTAGTAGAAACACTAAACATGAACGAGTGGCATGTCAACTAGTAGAAAACCTTTACTACAATGATTGAACGAGTGGCATCAAATCTAGAGTAGTAAACATAACATGATTCTAGGGATAGTAGAGTTTCCGAGTAATGAATTATGCATTATGAACTGTGCAGCAGAGGCGCACTATGGCCCTTGTAGATAGGGTATCCTCTTGTGAGGATTGGATCATACTCACTAGTCTGTTTTAAACTTGAGGTAGTCGCTCCACTCAAGTAGTGGTCTCCGGAGTACTTCACGACAGTGGCAGATGTAGTTGTCCCGCAGACGGTCTCGGTATGCGAGTGCAGATTCTCCTCACCTATGAGATTTGAGAGTGAGTCGAGGGCGTAACCTTCGGGTTAGCCAAGCAGATTGGACAAAGAACATGAATGATATAGAAGATTTGCATTCATACTTGAGTAGACATAGTGTATGTTGGTAGATTGCATAACTGTGTTGCATATATATTGTACTAGTATAATAGTAGAATTATTGCAAAATGGACATTGCATGCATTGCTTATCATTGAAGGCATGGTAGAATATAGTTGCAGTTTATTTCTACCTATCCATCTATCTATTTATCTTTGCTTGTTTAGACCTAGTGGAAAAATCGGCGGAGTCAGCGGTCAAACCCACTGAGAACTATATTTATATAGTTCTCACCCCACTTTGTTGTAGGGCCGAGTACGAGTTCGCCGGGCGAGGACCGCGGCAAGGGCATAGCGCCTTAGGTAGTTTGTAGCTTCCTATCTGCATTAGAGTACCCTCGTGTACTAGATGATGATGATATATATTTGGATAAATAGTATGGAGCTACTTACGCATTTTGGAGGTGAACTTGTATTACATTTTGGGAGATGGAAATGTAATTAAAAGAATTAATGTTGAATGGTTGTAATAGCTAGAATATCTCTCTTTATTCACTTGTTGTACACTTGTGGTTCTTGCTCTTACTTGTTAGCACTTGTAGTGCTCTTGTTGATCGTGTATGTAATGAATTTCTTTTCTTGGGCAAATTCTTGTACATGATTTCGTTGCTTAGCCTTGGGCGGACAGGGGAGGTGTTGTCCGTTCGGCGTCTGTTCGACGCGCCCGAACCGGACCAAATTGGTAGCGGTTTCGGGGCGTGACAATATCTCAATTCATACATATATAGGGTTCACAAGCATATAGGTTCATAAGCATAATATACATGTCTCATAACCAACTCATATACATCTTTATACTCAAAAGCATGCAAGATATATCACCATATTGCCATTTAGCCATTTAAACCCCACAATGCATGAATCCTACGTATACATACATGCTCAAAAGGTGACATTTAGACATAAAAAGAGATTCGATGATTTCGAATAGCACCACCCACCTCGTAGGGTCGCTAAGGTGCTAGGATCCAAATCTGGTGATTTATAAGCGCCTATTCCCCTCGACCATGGCAAACAAAGCTGAAATGGGGTTTTTCCTCGATTTCCTTGCATAGACTCGTCGGAACTTCGATCCGAGTCTCCCAACGCGTCAGCTTACTCGCCAATTAGGGCTACAAGAGATCAAACCCTAGTTAGATCTCATATCTACCAAAACCCTAATTTGACCCCTAGGGTTTCCAACAATCCACATAAACCTATTAATTCATGGAGATTTACACATGAATCTACCATACAAGCTTCTAGATACCATAACTAGAAGAAATTAGCATAAACCCTAGCTTAATACAACAAGAACTCACCTTGAGCTCAACTCTTCTCTTCAAAACTTTGCATAAGAGCTTGCACAAGAGCTTGCTTCTCCCCCAAGCTAGCCTTCTTCTCCACCAAACCCTCTCACACACCCTAGAGAGAGAAAGAGAAAGAGAGAGAGAGGAAACTTAGAGAGAGAAAGAGAAAGCTTTTCTCTTTGTTCACAAAAGAGAAATGAAGAGGTGGAAGGGTGTAGAACCTTCAAATAGCATCTCTCTGCAACAATTGCATATAGGCCCCTCTCCAATTCATTGTACAGGACTTACCCACGAAATTGCGGGTACGGGGTCCGGACCCTACACAGTGTCCAGACCCTAAGAGCAATTTCAGCTTGTTTCAAGCTGAAAATTCCCAGCTTGCTCTCCAAGGTCCAAACCACTCACAATACACTCCGACACGCTCGAAATGATCAACGGACCTCTCTAACTTGTCCCACTCCGCACTTCGGTCAATTTGTCTAAAGTTCAGAACAACCTACCGAAGTTTCGGTATATTACAACATATGACAACTTTTGGTTGTGCTGTAAATGTATAAGTGATGTATAAATGCCATATGCTGGAGGATATGAAATGTATATCATGTGATGTATAAATAAAAAAAAGAATGAATGTAAATTCTATTATGCTTGTATATGGTTAAAAGTAATCATGATACTTGTATGTAGTAGTTGTAGAACTTTCGCTTTTGATGTTGTTTGCCCTCGTGCAAGTCATGTATATGTATGTTTTCGCTGTGTAAAATTTATATACATGTTGATATTGTGTTGAGCCTTGGGCGGACAGGGGAGGTGTTGTCCATTCGACGTCTGTTGACATGCACGAACCGACCAAATAGACGGGCTCGGGGCGTGACATTGGGTCATCAGATGCAGACAGTCACCGTCTCCTGCTGGATCATATTCAACATCAAGCCAATGGGTGTCACGATCTCCATCTCCTACTGATGCTGGAGTTATGTTCGCCGCCCCTTCGACATTTCCTTTTTTGATGTTTGACTCGCTTCCGCCACTAATTTCTCGAGTGTACTTTAGATCTGTCTATTCTCATCGTCATGGCGCGTCATCATCGCAGCCCGGCCCAGCATCTACACCGGCCATTGTCGAGGGTGATTGACCTGAGCCAACGGAGACTCAGGCTGTAAGGAAGTGAATTCTCGAAATACGAGAGTTAGACTTCATTTAAAATCGACCAAGGGTCGTGTTTGTATGCTTCAGAAAGGCCGAAAGCGTCAAAGAGGCACAAAGTACATTATAGTTGGTCTCGAGAGCAAGTGGTGCAAATCTGCACAAATTGCAGATTTTGCTCTCGGGGACCTGTACCTGGCGGGAGGGACCGGTCCCTGTACGCGTAGAGGTGGGCAGACTGCTGTCTGCCAGAAGTTTTGCTCTCGGGAACCGGTCCCTGGCGGGAGAGACCGGTCCCCTTACGCATGAAGGGCTGGCCTGAGGGTTCTGTGCGAAAGGCTGCTCTCGGGGACCGATCCTTCCCTAGAGGGACCGGTCCCCGCACCCGAAATCTGCCCAGTCTGGGCAGCGCAAAAGAGGCAAAGTGGAGGGGTGTTTTTTGCAATTAGGCAATGAGAGGGGTTAAGTGGGCATTTCCTCTCTCTCTTTCTCTTATTTCCCTCCAACACACACTCACACACTCTCTCTCTCTCTAGAAGGAAAAGAAGGAGAAGAAGAAGGAGAAGAAGAAGGAGAAGAAGAAGGAGAAGAAGAAGAAGGAAAAGAAGGAGAAGAAGATCAAGAAGAGGACCACCATTGTCATCTTCTTCTTCTTTTGCTTGGGACAAAAGCTTGGTAGAGATAAGCTTTTGGCTCTCCCATGGTAGAATGCTAAGGATGAGTTTATAAACCCTAGAAATGGAATTTATTGAGTCTCTAGAAGTAGTTGCTCTCATTTATCACATGAGTAAATGCTTGTTCAATGCATTTTGCAACTATGTGGATTCTAGGGCATCCAAAAGAGGGTTTTTGCTTGTGAGGGATTTTGATCTAAATTGACCTCTCTCTAACCTAATTGTTAGGTCTACGAACGCGTTCATGCGCTCGGTTTGACGATCCGTCGAGGCTACGAAGAGATATTGGTGAAAAACCCATTTTTGGCTTCGTTTTCGCATGGAACTTCGAGGAAGCTTCCAAAAATCATGAAATCGGAACCCTAGCCTTTTGGTAGCATAAGAAGGTGGGGGGTGTCCATCCCGAAGCAATCGGATTCCCTTTTATGTCTAAGTTCCATATGTTGATCATATTCATATATTGATATTATGCATTATAGGATTAAGAGATAGTTGCAATTCTAATTCCTTGCATGCTTTCTTAGTAGTGTAGCATTGTAGACTTGACACATGGACTAGGGATGCATGAGGATTGGGTCTTGTGATATGGAATCCTATAGTGGCATAAAGAAATGAACTTGGACATGTAATAGTCTAGCAGAGTGGCATTTGGATTAGTGTAATAGAAACACTAAACATGAATGAGTGGCATGTCAACTAGTAGAAAACATTTACTACGATGATTGAACAAGTGGCATCAAATCTAGAGTAGTAAACATGACACGATTCTAGGGATAGTGGAGTTCCCGAGTAATGAATTGTGCATTATGAACTATGCAGCAGAGGCACTGTGACCTTTGTAGATAGGGTATCCTCTTGTGAGGATTGGATCATACTCACTGGTCTATTTACACTTGGTGTGGTCATTCCGCTCAAGTAGTGGTCTCCGAAGTACTTCACGATAGGGGCAGACATAGTTGTCCCGCAGACGGTCTCGGTGTGCGAGTGCAGATTCTCCTCACCTATTAGATTTGAGAGTGAGACGAGGGCGTAACCTTCGGGTTAGCCAAGCAGACTGGGCAAAGAACATGAATGGCATAGTAGATTTGCATTCATACTTGAGTGGATATATTGTATGTTAGTAGATTGCATAACTATGTTGCATATATACTCATAACATTATACTTGCATGATAGTAAAATTATTGCAAAATGGACATTGCATGCATTGCTTATTATTGAAGGCATGGTAGAATATAGTTACAGTTTATTTCTACCTATCTATCTATCTATCTATCTGTGCCTGCTTAGACGTAGTGGAAAAATCGGCGGAGTCGGCGGCCGAACCCACTGGGAACTATATTTATATAGTTCTCACCCCACTTTGTTGCAGGGCCGAGTATGAGTTCGCTGGGCAAGGACCGCGGCAAAGGCATAGCGCCCTAGGTAGTTAGTAGCTTCCTATATGTATTTAGAGTACCCTCGTGTACTAGACGATGATGATGTATATTTGGATAGATGATAGAGAGCTATTTATATATTTTGGAGGTGAACTTGTATTACATTTTGGGAGATGAAAATATAATTAAAAGAATTAATGTTGAATGGTTGTAATAGCTAGAATATCTCTCTTTATTCACTTGTTGTACACTGGTGGTTCTTGTTCTTACTTGTTAGCACTTGTGGTGCTCTTGTTGATCGTGTATGTAATGAATTTTTATTTTCTGGGCAAATTCTTGTACATGATCTTGTTGCTTAGCCTTGGGCGGACATGGGAGGTGCTGTCCGTTCGGCGTCTGTTCGACGCGCCCGAACCGGACAAAATTGGTAGCGGTCTCAGGGCATGACACAGGCAATTTTGGAGCATCCTGAGGGCATCATCATCGCGGATCTCAATCGGATGGCCGGTATCGAGCCACTTGATGATGTATCTCCTACTAAGCTTGATGTTGATCATGGCCGTAGCGTAGATGTGGGCATGCATGAGGACGTGACCGAGAATGTCGAGGGAGAGGAAGATTGAGAGACCGTCTTTTTTTTTTTATTTAAATCGAACACATTGTATAATATTATATACCTATTTATTTAGTTCATATTTGTATGTCTTTTTATGTTTTTATTGATATTCACCGCCTTTAGTGCAAAACTCAGAACCCCACAAAAATTTGACTTAGTCCTGGCTGAAACATAAATAAGACGGTGAATTTGATTCACCGTCTTTATAAGACGGTGAATGATTCACTGTTTTATCTGTGTTTCAACACCAACTACAGGACTTAGAAAAATTTTTAGTAATTTTGGCGGGATTCGCAGGTTTTGCACTAAAGGCGGTGAATCGTTCGCTGCCTTATAAAGACCGTGAACGATTCGCCATCTTATCAAGGGCACAACAATAGTTGAAAGACGGACTTGAAAGGCAGATTTGCGTTGAGGCGTGGGATTTGCAAGGCGAATTTGCGTTGAGGCGTGAGATTTGCACTAAAGACGGTGAATGGTTCACCGCCGTCACAAGGAATATTATGAAGACGGTGAACCATTCACCGCCTTCATAGGAAACTACTGACGTGACGCCCACGTAGCGAAAGTAGGGTTAATTTTTCAAATAAAATTTTGACAGGTCATTTTGCAAATTTTAAATTTTTGGAGGGCCATTTTATAAAAAAGTCCTCAAATTCCGCTCGCTTCGTCTTCTCTCCGCTGTTTTTTGCGCGCAAGGCGAGAGCGGGGCTATGGCGGATAGGCGGCGCGAAAAACAGAAGCATCGTGACCGAGATCGAGAGCGGGAGCGGGACCGAGATCGAGAGCGGGAGCGCGACCGAGACCGAGATCGAGACCGGGAACGCAACAGGGACCGCGACCGAGATCGAGAGCGCGAGAGAGACCGGAAGCGGTCCCGCTCCCCGTCCCGCTCCCCCTCCGGCTCGGGCTCCCGCTCCCGCTCCCGCTCCGCCGACCGCTCTAGCCGCCGCCACGGTCATAACCACCACCAACACCACCACCAAAATCGCCGGCGCTCCCCCTCCCCCGAGTCCCACCGCCGCAAGCGCCGCCGCGAGGGCAGCAATGACCTCCCCCCCGCTGCCTCGGCCGAGCTTGCAGACGGCGTTCCCAAGAACCATAAGAAGCAAGGAGGTGGCAGCGGCGGCCCGGCGGACGGCGAGGCTGCAGCTGTCCCAACGGACGCCAACACAGAGGAACTGGAGATGATGAAGCAGTTTGGGATTCCGTTAGGGTTCGATTCCACCAAGGGGAAGCCCGTGCCAGGGGCCGATGTTAGCGGCGTGAGGGTGGTGACAAAGCGGCAGCCGAGACAATATATGAATCGCAGAGGAGGCTTTAATCGGCCCCTTCCTCCGGAACGCAACCGTTAGCACCCTGTCTCAGTTCCAAAGGTTAGGGTTTTCATGATTCCCTATGTTCGACTTCTTTTTTCCTTTTTCTTTTTTGTTTTCTTTTCCTTTTTCCTTGTTATATATCCTTTGTAGTAGTTTTGCCCATTTTCATAAACTTCCAAAATTAATGCCTCTTGATATCTAATTTTCACACCTTGATGAGGATGAATCCGAGGGTGGCATAAGATTCTAGCTTTTGTAGATAGGGGTGAAAATGGATCAGATACAGTCGGATATTAGACGAAACCATATTTGCATCTATGTTTTCTTTCGAATATGAATTTGGATGTGGATAATAATTGGATGCTAAATTTTTGTTACCATATCCGTTAAGAACGGATTCGGATATGATTAGATATTTCTTCGGATTTGAATATGGATCGAATTTGTATTCATATATTATTTGGATAATAATACATACTTACATTTTTGTGATGGCTCCTTTTAATTTCAAAATACCAGTCTATAATTTTGTAGTATCTTCAACAAATTTAGGGTCAAATCGAGCTGGAAAGACTATCCATAAAGAGGCAAACTTTGTGCTTAACTTTCTAGATTTGGAAGTTGCTTAGATTGAATTTGGTTCTTCTTAGCAAGCGTAAGTTTGTTGCCCAACAAAAGAAGTTGTCGGCTGTGTAGATTGTCTTCCATATTCTTTATGTTGACACTTGCAAAAAGTTATGGAAGATAAATATTTTTCTTTTGATTAGCTTGACTTGTAATGAATTAGGGGCATCTTTGGTTGATGATTGGAATGAGAATAAGAAATGAAATTGGATTTCATTGGAATGAGAAATAGAATGCGGAATCATCCAAACATGGTTGGTATATTATTGGAATGAAAATCGGGATGGACAATTGGACACCTAAGATTTGAGAGAGGCTTTTGATTACGGGAGAGGAGAATGTTTCTTTTTTTACTATTTAAGCTGCAAAAGAGTGAAATCAACGAATAAGCATATTAAATTTATGCCGCAACATAAGAAAATAAATCATAGTTCAAGTTTAGCGGCTTATGCATTCGAGACCAAACAAACACACTCTAATTCACTCTAATTTCATTCACAACAAGATGCATTACAAGAGAAAATAAGAGTTCGATCAAAAAATTGTTGCAAGTTTGGCGTAAAAGATCCATACGATCTCCACCACTCAGCTATTGATATAGAATAGAGTGAGTCAATAGTTAAATTTTGCTTTCAATAATTGAGTCCTGCTATGGTGCTTTTAAAATCACCAAACACTTGGTATTTGTAAGTTTTCTGCCGTTAGATCTACCCATTTGACCATTTTCACCCGTTAGATTTTACTATTTAACCACCCACCCACTCAACCCTAGGGGATCACTATCATCCTAATCGCACATCACTTAATCCAAGGGCCGAAAACCTACAAGCACCAATGACTTGGTACTTTTAAGAGCATAGAATCTCAATTCTCTATAATTGTATCACAATTTAGAAATTTAGAATTAAGAAAACTAATAGTATACAAGTAATAGTATATGTGGTGACTTTGTATTTCTATGTCGGATTGCTTAGTCATGTCCAAAAAGGTCGCATGCTCTACAACACGCTTAGTTGGTCTTTTATTTTATCTTATTTCTCAATTCTTGGAACCAATCACTATAGAGTCTTGTATAGCCCCGACATAACTTTGTCATCTTGCTCGATACTTGGATTCGAGCAAAAATATGTGAGATTCAAATAAAAACCAGCAGCATGCATTGGGTGGAGTTGACATTCCCACCTATCAGCTATGTTGAAAATTTCAATATCTTTTTCTTCCTTCTCATTGGATGATCTTGCAATGGCTTCCTTTGCTTTATCCATGACCTTTTAGATGTATTTCATTGAAGATCGCTTCTCGCAATCAGCTAATTGTAAAACACGAACAAGTGGACCAAACACTTTAGAGTATATATTATATTAGTCCAAAATGTGCGGATCATTACTATGCTAGTAATTCTTGTCCGATTGTTGCTTCGCTTATTTACTCTTGGTCCAATCTTCAGATGTAAACATCTTCCTCAAGTTATCTTTTTGATGGTGTGATCGTTGAAGGTTGAGAAAAGAAGTGGCAAATGTTGTTATGCCGACCTAAGCAACTCCTTTTGGCCCGTGAAATGTCTCATCATATTCACCACACTTGTGTTGTTATGAATATAGAGCTATTCAAAGTCATTGCTCTTTGTATGGTTCTATGCGCTACTGGCATCTTTCCGATATCCTCAGGCATTAAACCAATGCAATGGGCAACACATGAAGTCCAACACAAATTTGGTCTCTTGACTTCTAACAATTTCCTTAAGGAAAATTGGAATAAAGAGAGATTATAGCTATTAGTTATATGACTATTAGGCATAATATCTAATATACTCTCAAAACTTCAAAAATATCTAATATACCCTTGGTTGACCAAAATGCCCTTATTGATTTCCAAAAATCCCTTCAAATGTCCACAAACTCTGAGGGTTACTAATGGAAATTGGGTTTAGAAGGGTATTTTGGTAATTTCAAGATAAATTTGAAAATTTTGAATAGTAAGGGGTAAATAAGCAAAAGCCCCTAAATATGAAATACGAAGCATAAAAAATTAGTAGTTAAAAACTGTGGGAGATCGAAATCTTACCAATTGCTACATTAGCTGATTCGATCAGTAATAACTTGCACAATAATTGCTTCCCCAACGGGCTCTTTCATTGTACAATAATTCAAACATTCTTTCCCTATTTTAATGTAATTAGGAGCATCAAAAGATCCAAGAAATATTGTGCCTATTGGAGAGTTCACTAGAATATTTATCAAGGGTCTTTCTCTTCTATCCTTCCACGCATCTGACATTAAAGAGCAACCAGTTCTCGCCCATTCCGCCTCATAAGACTTCAAAATATTTCTTGTCCTCTTAACCTCCTTCAAAAATAAAAATTCGTAACTTACATGCGAACGGTGGTTTTATGGCGCAACCATATTGCCCAATGGACTCAATTGCTACTCGAAGACTATCATAATTAATGGCATTACAAGGTATCTCGGCATCATAAATCTATCGGGCAAAGTCTCTAGAAGCTTTCTCTATCAACTCCTTTTTACACGCATTATTTATTGTGGCTTGCTTCAGCTTCCCATCCTTTCTTTCTTGAACCATCTTCTCCTCATTACAAGTGAAATACCGAAATGGCACAAATGGTTAACCTTGGCTAAGTGGTGGTATAATACTAACCACCACACCTCCCTAGGGATGACCCTATTTCAGGCTTCGTATGGGTACCCTCTGCCCACATACGCAGTAACCAATCTAAGCATACATATGGCCTTTGGTGGAGGAATGGAGTCGGGAAAGGGACAAGGTGATAAAAATCCTAAGGGAAAGGCTTAGCACAGAACATGATGAAACAAAATGCTGATAGGAGGGTGGACAAGGAGTACTAGGAGGGCGAAATGGTTTACCTGGAGCTTCAGCCCTACCAATAGAGCAGTGTCGCACTGCGGCGTAATGTCAAACTTACCTCGAAGAACTACGGGCCCTTTAGAATCTTGGCACGAATAGGTCCGGTAGCTTACAGGCTGCAGCTTCCTGAAGGATCAAAGATCCATCCCGTGTTCCACATTTCACTAAAGCGGAGGATCCCGTCCTCCTCCCAGATGTCACCTACTGTACCGCTAATAGGCAACGAGGGCTAGCTTTTAGCATGACCAGAGAAGATACTGGATCGTCGGATAGTGCGGAGGGGGAACATGGAGACAACTCAGGCTCTCATCAAGTGTAGCAACCTGGACGAGGCGGAGGCCACATGGGAGGACTACTGGAGCATCAAGGCTGTTCCCCGATTTCGACCCTTGAGGACAAGGGTCGTCTTAAGGGGGAGGGAGCTGTAACACCCCGATGTGATCAAGACAGGCAGAGCGACCAGAGAGGTGAAGGAGGAAGAAGAGCGACCAGAGATGGGGAAGAAAAGGGCAAAATCCAACATAATCTAGCATCAACCAAGGGCCAGTGGAGTAAATAAATATCAGCTTAACGGGTTGGGCAATATATAGGAGTGGAGTGGACACCATGCGGGTTGGATCCATCTGCCAGAAGAAAACAAGTGTGGTATGGGGGCGATTGGTGAAGTTCCTATATTGCTTCGGAGGCTCTGGAATGGTTAGAAGTGAGTTTTGGGAGTGTTCAAGTGTTTTCGGCGCAAATTGGGCGCGAAAATGGACTTCGAGGTGTTTAGTCTGCTGGAACTGCAGGTTTTGTGTTGAGTACCGGAATTAGGATGAGTTCCGGTACGCAATACAAGTGCAGAAAAACCAGCTCTCGGGTTTTGCGGAATTGAGCCTGGGGTACCGGTACTAGAGGCCATGTACTGGTACTAGAGGCTGCATGCCGGAACCCAATAGATGACCTAAAAATCCAATGTTCAGGTTCAAGAACCAAGTTGTGGGTACTGGTATTGGGGGGCTCGTGTTCCGGTATGCCAGTTCGAGTATCGGTACTTAGCTCTGCGAAGTGCAAAATCTGAACTGTTGCAAATGTTAAAGGATGGAGGGCTTGTTTGCAATTATGAGAACCTATAAATAGGCCCCAATGCATTCTCACCCTTTTGCATGAGAAACCCTTTTCATTTTCTCATTTTCCCTCAACTTTTCTCTTTCTCTCTCTAGAATCTCTCCAACAAAAGCACATTGGAGGAGATTTAAGGCGTTTGGAGCTTTTAGGGAGAGGAAGCTCAAGAACAAGTGGGAGCTTGAGGTGCAAAAGTGGTCAAGGTGAGTCTTTGTGAAAATATGAGTTAGGGTTTGAATTAGCTCTCTTATAAATGGTATTTTTGGAGTCCTTAAGAGATGTTAAACTAGATTAATCCATGAATCCCCAAGAAAATTGGGTGTTTGTTGAGGGTGTAAACCCTAGGGCCAAAATTAGGGTTTTATGGAAAATGAGGTCTATGGTGAAATTGATCTCTTACTTTCTTAATTGAAGGGTAAATTGACGCGTTGAGCAACTTAGATTGGAGTTTCTACGAGCCTACAGTGTTCTATTGGGAAAATTTGCCATTTTGCTTTCGTTAGTGTTGGGTCAAGCTAAATCGGCGACGATAAATTGCGGGACTTGGGTTCTCGCATCTTGGCATCGACTCGAGGTGGGTGGTGCGATCCGAAATGGTTGAATTTCTCTTTATGTTTAAGTCACCATATTGATCATGTATGTGCATGTGTAGAGATCATGCATAGTAGGGTTATATGGTATTATGTTGTGAATTTCTTGCATGTTCCTAAAGTAAAGTTAATAACTTGAATCGAGAATTGAACATTGGATACGTGAGAACCCTATAGATGCATGAACCAAAATGTGAACCTAGACGATATAGTACACTGGTGACATTTATAACTAAATGAGTTATTTAGCACCTTGTAGCATTGAATGCTAGGGAATGGTACATCCCGAGTAGTATGACCTTAGTTAGCATGATATCCTCAAAGTTAGAGGATTGGATCATCCTCACATATAGTCTCATTAGCTTGATGGTGGTCGTGCCACCTCAAGCAGTGAGCTTCGGAGTTGTCACATCTAGGCGATAGCGGAATTCTCCCCAGCAGACGGTCTTAGCGGGTTGTAGCGGAATTCTCCCCGACTAAAGGGATTTGGTTTGGTGAGTTGGGCTTAACCTATGGGTTGGCCGAGATGATTGGGTTATGGCATAGACATGACATGCATCATGAGCATAGTAGGTTGTTTATTTACAATTTCATGTTACAGGCATAGTAAATGCATTAGTTATGAATTATATTTCCTTTCCTTACTACTTATGCCCGATTAGACCTAGTGGGAAAGTCGGCGGGGTCGGCGGCCGAATCTACTGGGAACTTCTTTTAGTTCTCACCCTACTGTTTTGCAGATCCTAGCACTAGCGGAGCGGTCGAGGATCGTGGCAAGGGCATAGTGCCCTAGGTAGAGGACCTCCATGCTTTAGTTCTACCCTATGTTGCTACCTTGTAAATGATGAGAGAACTTGTAGAGGTCATATTTTGAGAGATGAAAAATGTATGTAATGACAATTGGAGAAAGTTGTATTTTGGTTAATGTAATTAAAGGTTGGTTGTTTGGTTGTAATGGCTAGTTATTATTCTCACTCGCTTTTGTATTTTTGCCCTCGTGCAAATCATGTATATTGTTGTTTTGCCGGGCAAACTCTTTATACATGTTGTTTGTTGAGCCTTGGGCGGACAGGGAAGGCTCTGTCCGTTCGGCGGTCTGTGCGCGCGCCTGAACTGACCAAATGGGTGGTCCCGAGGCGTGACATCGTCATCAGCGAGTTGCGACGGGTCTGGGATATTACAAAAAGCTGTAAGGAATCAATTGCACTATGATACTATGGTAACCACGGATTGAAGTGCCGGCCCGAGCCCTTCGCTTCCACCACAGGCATCCACTTTTTTCCACATTGTTTTTCCCAAATTTGTTGCACTGTGAAGCTTTCAGCGAATCAAGGGAATAATATCGAACTTGATAACCAAATTTCAAGGCATATCTAGCATAAAATTCTATTTTTTGAATTAGAAGGTTGAAAATATTGATAAAATTAACTAAATTAAATCAATTGATACTTAAATTTATTTAATTTATTTGTCATATAATTTATTGCTAAATTTTATGGGTAGATCTAACAAATTTTTATGATCCACTGCAATGATCTATATAGAATTAAGTAGTCATCTTTCTGTAAAGATGTAAATTTATATAATTATTGTACTTGTGAATTTTATTATTATATTTTAATTTCTATTCTCTATANTCTGTAAAGATGTAAATTTATATAATTATTGTACTTGTGAATTTTATTATTATATTTTAATTTCTATTCTCTATAAGGTATAGTTGTACTATACATATAAAAAAGCTTATCATTATGTTAATTGGTGAGTGTAGTAAGTTATATATAACCAATATTCGTAATTATTTGACTAAACCTTTCAAAATAATATTATAAGAGCTTATTGGGACAAAAGAAATTAAAATAAGTCCATGCCAAAGCGTACCATTAGGAGGTCGTGCGTATTCATCGGCACGCAAGCGTGCCACGTGTTGGCACAGAAGCGTACTTGTTTTGTACCGTACTAGGCAAACAATGGCATGCCCCTGTGCCACGACACTTTAATCCTTGACGATAACCATAAGCAAGGAGAATTCATCATAATACAACAATGATAATAACGAAGTATATACTTATGCATTTATGCCTCTTAAGTACTCCAACTATTCAATGGTATCCAATCTAACCATCTGTTGGTCGCAGGGATCCGACCTAAGCTTGCCAACAAAGCATTGCCGAGAATTCACTGCCACGGTTACCTCGTTGTGTACAAGGCCGCGTTGGCCATCACCGCTTCTTGCCACGCAAGCGTGTGATTGTCATGTTCGCTATATAACGACTACCCACTTTGGAGGGACTTTGGGAACACGACCACCAAAAGTGTCTATCTCAATACCATTGTGCCGCAAGCTATAGTCATATACAATGCTTAGGGTTAGTGGCAGATCCAATAAATATATCAATCTCGACGCCCTCTATAGGCAAATATGTCAATCACAAAAGGGTATGCATCAATGCCCCTACAAGGTGATATCAAATCATGATGCCCCTACAAGGCAAGGTCTGCTACTACACGATACATATCCACATACGAAGATCCCAACTAGCATGCCCCTAATGTCAATCATAAGTGCCTCTACAACGCGAGTTGAAATCTTGAGTTCTTCAATGATGGTTTCCTCTATAAGGCTGAGTTCTAATCTTGTATGTCAAGTACCTCTACCAGGCGATCAAGTATAATATAAAAATCATGAACTGTAGATATCACTAGGTGTAATGTCAACGCTAGTCATGCTAGTTAACAACTGAATTCAACATCTATCCTATCCTCATGCAAGCATATATTAAGGGCATCACGACCATATCAAGGGTGAAGAAAAGAGAAGGATAGAAACAGTGGAACTAAATGGTGGAGCAGGACCATTCTGGACTGAGTACCTAGCTTGAACCATAACTAGACGTCTACCACGCATCTTTGGCTCAACCTTCACTTGGTCCTAAGGAGAAATACAAAAACATCATAAACTCCTCTAGGGTTCCAGAACTCAACATACTACTAGATATATCCAACCAAGAGGCCTCAAGGCTTCAAAGCTTGAACTCTAGCTCAGACACACTAAATACACATTTGCCACACATGTCTTGGGGTTTCCCAATATAATCAAAACTCCACCAATTTGGGGATTCTCCATCTTTTCTTAAGAAAATTTTAGATTTTTCCACATGATGCTAACACTACGTCTTCAACACAAAGGAACCCCAAATCAACTCCGAAATTCTCACAACATGAAATCAACAAGGTCGATCCCAAGAATTTAGGAGTTCAAGAGCAACTCACCTAGATTCACAAGCTTTTCCCTTTCCTCCAAGAAAACCTCGCCTGTGTTGAGGTCGTCTTTTACTTCTCTCGAAGCTCCTACTCTCACCTACGCGTACTGAGGAGCAAGAATTTGGCCTCCGTTTCCTTCAAAGCTAGAAGGAGAGGGAGCAATGGAGTAGAGCGTGAGAGGGGGTTGGAGAGGGAAGAGAGCAAGAGAGCGAAGAGGAGAGGAGATTACGGCTTCTTCTCTTATGAGATTTATATAAAGAGTGGTTGTAACAATTGCAACTTAACCCAAGAGTTGCAACATTTTGCATGAAAGAGCCCTTTCCTATACATAGCTTCCCGCAGAGGAGAATCCGCACTTGCCCCAGGAAATTCGGATCTCGAAGGTTCTCTAGACTATTTTGCAGCCGAAGTTTGAATCCCTCAAGGTCTAGACTTTGACGCCTCAAGGTCAGGACTTTCCATCCAAAGTTCGGATACTGAATGTTTTCTTGCACGAAAACTGCTCATGGTCCAGACTTCCTCTGCAAGGTTCAGATTCTTAAGTTTTAGAAACATAAAGGTTTGGACTTCCCAATCAACGTTCAGAGTCGGACTCTGAAGTTTCAATTTTCAGAAACTTCGTTTTTGATCCTTTTTCATCCAAACTTCGCCTTAGGCTACACATCTAAATTGTGTTTGCGTGGGTTTCATCTGTACTTTATCCTATTTGAAAAAGTTTAGTATATTACACTGAAGTTCAGTATATAACATAAATTCTTGTAGTTATTCCAATTGATGTTGTTGGCGCTTCTAATCCAACCTATATAAGAGTTTTCAACCCATCATTCCAATTAAAAACCATCAAATTGTAAAATCTCAATTTAAACCCTAATTTTTCATATACTACCAAAATCCCAAGGATACCTAAAAATCTCTAAATTAGAGGCTCAAATCAAGTGGACTTATCTCTAAAACGAGATTAATCCACGTTCTAGATGACGAGATTGAAGATTGGAAGCTCCAAGCTACTCTTCTTCATAATCCTAACTTCATCTCCAAGTTGCGAGGGGTTGAAGCTCGTAGAAGAAAGAAATAGGGAAGAAGAAGATTAATCAAAAAAATGTGAGAAGTAAGGAAGAAGAAGATAGAGATGGTGGAGGAGGTATTTTGCAAAAATTTTCTTGTGAAGGAGAGAATAAGGAAAAAGAGAGGTTGGGGTGTTACACCTCAATCGGAGGCGCACTCGCAAGGATGGAGAAATCCTGAGCGGAATGTCGTCGATGACGATCAGTGCCGCGGCCGCCTCCTGAGGTGCAACCGATTAGGGAATCCCCAACTGGATGGCACCGATGATGATGAGCCCTGATCCGAGGCTCCCAGGGTGGGGCATTCGTCGTGCCTTCTCGATTTGACAATGGTGATTTCCCCACTACGGAGATCGCCGGAGTGGCGGGGAATTGCCAATCAGGGGTAGCAAGAAAAGAAAGGAAGAGAAGGGAAGAGAGAGAACGAGAGTGAGGGAAGGGTGAGTGAGAGAGAGAGAGAGATAGAATGAGAGAAAGTGAAGAGAAATTTTCATTTTCAACTAACTCTGAATTAGTTACACAGTTCCTATTTATAGGCCCACTGGGCCCAAGAGTAAATGTAAAGTAAACTCAAAAGAATGGGTTGGACTCCGGTGCCTCTTGGGGTTCTGATCGCCTGGGCCTGGGCCACTGGAAGGCGTAGCGGCGGAATCGGTAGATGAACCCGCTCCATCTCCTGGCCTCTTACCCACTCCGAGGTTCCGACCCTGGGTAACCCTAGAATCGCCTCCTGTTCTCTCTTCCTTACTAGTTTCCTACTTGAATTAGCGCCTTAATTCCTCATTATTCCTTGCAGTTGTAACAACCCTACCCCCTTAAGCCGAGCCTTGTCCTCAAGGGTCGAAGTTTGGGAATTGCTTCTTGAGGACCTTATAGTCTTTCCAAGTTGCTTGCTCCACTGGGGTATCCCGCCACCGAACCAATACCTCTGTTGCCGCGCTTTTGTTTCTGCGGACCACGCGCTGATCTAAGATCTCCCCAGGCTCCATCACTATATGTCCCTTCTCTGCCACTGGAGGTAATTCCGGCGAAACGGGGGTTGAAGGAGCGAGGCCAGGCTTCAGTAACGATACATGGAACACGGGGTGAATCTTTGCCCCTTCAGGTAACTTCAATCTATAAGCCACTGCTCCTATCTGGGCCTCGATCTCAAATGGCCCGTAGTACTTGGCCGTGAGCTTGGAGTTCCTCCTGCGAGCAACCGTTACTTGTCGGTATGGCTGCAGCTTAAGGTAGACCCAGTCCCCCACCTTCTATTCTTTCTCCCGGCGATGTCTGTCCGCCAGTTGTTTCATGCGGTTTTGGGCCATTAGTGTCACGCCCCAATCCCCGCCTATTTGGTCGGGTTCGGGTCATGTCAACAGATGCCAAACGGACAGCATCTCCCCTGTCCGCCCAAGGCTCTAACAATAAGTATAATTAAGCAATCAACCAAAGTAATTTGCAATTATACAAGGCTTGCGCGAGGGCAAGCAACAACGAAAGCGAATGCTCTAAGCTAAACATACAACCACACACAATATTTGATTACATTTAAACCAAATACTTGTAACTAAAACTATTACATCTTTTTCCATTCAATCATAATTCTTTATATTTTTGTCATTCTCCAAAATACATGATATGTTTTCAACTTTACAATTCTAAATCAACAAAATAAGTTGATACATGTAGGCAAAAGGAATGACTAATGCATAAGTCCCGGTGACCACTAGTTATGGCGCAATACCCTTGCCACGGTCCTCCGCCGCCCCGCTCGTGCTCGGACCTGTAGGGTTAGTAGTGTGAGAACTACAACGAAGTTTCCAGTGGGTTCGGCAACCGACCTCGTCGACTTACCCAATAGGTCTATTCAGGGTTAAGTATTTTAAAGAAATGGAATAGGTAACCATGCTAATGCTAATACTATGCCTGTAAGAAAGATGTTAGTGGATATATAATCAAATATAGAATGCTCATGCATGCATGCTTAATCCATAACTTTACTTTGGCTTTTACCCAATCTTGCCGGTTAACCTTGTTAACCTCAATAACTCACAACCCAAAATCTCTTAATAACGGGGGACTCGAACCACCCTAGGGACTGTCCTTTGGGGGGACTTCACCACGCCCAGTGGTGACCAACTCCGGAGCGCACCGCTCGAGGGGGAGCTACCTCCCTCAAGCCAAGACTTATCGTGAGTATCGATCCAATCCTCAACTTGAGGATATATAGCCACTAGTCACAATGCCATTGTCATAATAGGTTTCTACCTATTTGTTCATGCTACTTTTCAAGTCATACGTGTTACAATGTCACTATGGTTAAACTATGTTTAACAACCAATTCCTCAATGCCAATCATATCTCTATTGTCAATGTCACCTTTGTTTACTATTGTTCAAGTCCAAGTCTCACATTCATACAACTTTAGGGTTTTACCATACATGTCCATTATGGTTCTATCATTCTCTATGTTCAACTACGTTAGAAGCATGTAAATGAAATCAAATCAAGGTTCACATGTAATTTAACCCTACTATGCATGAATGACTATACATCAATATACTCAATAAAAGGTGAAATAAACATAAAGGGGAATCCGATGATTCCGACGTGCACCCCCCACCTTGAATATTGTAGAAGGGTTGTAGTTCGACTTTCGTGATTTTAGGACGCCTCTTCCGCGACCTAAACCCAAAAATAAAGCCAAATTAGGCCCTATATACAAGATCTCATATCTACACTTTTCGTAACGTTAAACAGAGTTGTCCCACGTGTCGGGAATACCCCTAATTAGGTTTCCAAGAGGTCAATTTACCTCGGAAACAACCGGAGGCAAAAGTCCCAAAATCCATGCCCTAACAATGCCATAATGGGATTTCTCCTAGATTGATCTTATCTCTAAGCAAATGATAGCTTAGAATCATCTAGGAAGCTCTCTAATACTATTACCAAGCCTCTAGAACCATTCCTAGGGCATCTGCTTTGGATTCTAACAATCCACCATGAGAGGGTTCCAAGAAAACCATGTTTTCATGGTGTTCAAGGTTCTAGCATACCTCTAAAGCCTCTAAAGAGACCAAAACTCCAAAACTTAGGGTTAGAATCCTAACCCTAGAGCTATTCTTGCACAAAACTCACCTTGGCCACGAGCTCACCCAAGTCCACCTTGTTGGAGAGCCCCAAGATCCTCCAAAGCCACCAAAATCCCACTCCAAAGCTTCTTCTCCACCTTCTCCTTGCTCTAGGGTATGCTTTCTAGAGAGAGAAAGAGAGGAATGAGAGAGAGAGGAGAGTGTGCTGTGGGAGAGAAGGAGAGAGAGTGTTTTGGTTATAATATGTTGCCACAATAGCAACAAGACCCCCTAAATTCTTATAATTGCAGCAGACCTCAAAGGTGCTGCCAGACCAAAGTGTACCGGTATACGTGATGCTGTCACCGGTAACACGATTACGCAGAGGCCAACCCGAGAGCAATTCTCCCAGGTTTTTCCAACGTGTACCGGTACACACCAGGGGTGTCATCGGTAACACAGGCAAAATTTCTCAAACCCGAGAGCTTCTCCTTCTCGGCTTGCAATGCTGTACCGGTGACAACTCGATGGTTGTACCGGTACACTTTGCTTCAAAATGCAATTTTGTGCCGTTTTCGATTCTGTTTTGCGCTGTTCGATGCTAAAACCTTTTTAACATCTCTTAACTCATTCTTAACCCTTCCAACATAGTTGGTATGCTAATTGAAACTTGTCCAACTAATTCTTTCGCGCACTTTAGTCGATTTGGCTAAAGTTCGATAATTTCCTTCGAGGTTTCAACATCTTACATTCTCCACCCCTTAAAATTAGTTTCGTCCGCGAAACTAACTTAATTGCAATCTAAACTCATACCTCACTCCAGCTCCTCGAAGAGATGAGGATGACGCTCTTTCATTACGTCCTCAAGTTCCCACGTTTCTTTCCGATCGTCGTGTTCACTCCAATGAACTTTAACATACGGAATTTCACGGTTTCGTAGTTTTCGCACCTCCCGATCAACGATGTACGTCGGGAACTCCTCGTAAGTCATATCCTCTTGAAGCTCTGGCACATACGAGAGAATATGCTCCGGATCATGGACATACTTGTGGAGATTGGATACATGAAATACGTCGTGCACCCTCGCAAGCCTTGGTGGTAATGCCACTTTGTAAGCCACCGCACCAACCCTTTCCAAGATCTCAAAGGGTCCGAAATATCGGGGACTTAGCTTCCCTCGGACATCGAACCGCTTAACTCCTCGCATTGGCGATACTTTTAAAAATACGCGGTCTCCAACCGCGAACTCTATGTCTTTCCTTCGCTTGTCGGCATAGCTCGTGTCCAGATTGCGCCGTCGCAAGTTTTTGGCGGGCAAGGCGAACTTTCTCCTCCGCCTTCCGCACAACCTCGGGGCCAAGAACAACTTTCTCGCCCACATCGCTCCAATGAATCGGCGAGCGACATTTCTTTCCATAAATGGCCTCGAATGACTCCATCGCAATACTTTCTTGATAGCTATTGTTGTATGCGAATTCCGCCATCGGCAAATGATCTTGCCATCCGCCCTTATAATCAAGTACACACGCCCGAAGCATATCCTCAAGTATTTGAATAGTCCTCTCCGATTGACCGTCACTTTGAGGATGGAATGCCGTACTAAAGTCAAGCCGTGTGCCCAATGCATCTTGCAAGCTCTTCCAAAAATGCGATGTGAACCTCGGGTCCCGATCCGATACAATAGATACCGGAACCCCGTGAAGTCTCACAATCTCGTCGATATAAACTTGAGCTACTTTGTCTCTCGACCATATAGTGTGGATCTGCAAAAAGTGTGCCGATTTTGTCAACCGGTCCACAACTACCCAAATCGCATTATGTCCACCTTGGGATCTAGGCAAACCCATTACAAAGTCCATTGCGATATTTTTCCATTTCCAAACGGGTATAGGTAGACTTTGCAACTTTCCCGTTGGAAATCGACGTTCCGCCTTGACTCGTTGGCACGTGAGACATTGTGCCACGAACTCTCCTATGTCCTTTTTCATGCCCGGCCACCAATAATGTAGCTTCAAGTCTTGATACATTTTAGTGCCGCCCGGGTGAATGCTATAGGGAGATTGTTGCGCTTCTTGCATAATCGCCCTCTTAAGATCGTCATCCTTGGGCACGCACCAACGATTCCGATATCGTAGTGCGCCATCGGTCCCAATGCCAAAATCATCGGCACTACCGCTCTCAACTTTACCCCGCACCTTTTGGAGAAATGAATCGGAAACTTGCATATCTTTAATTCTCTCCAACAAGGTCGGTTGTACAATCAATGTGGCAAGTGTTGCCGGCACTCCCGGCGCCACAACCTCAAGACCAAACCGTTGCATCTCCTTTTGCAATGCCGGTTGGGGTGTAATTGTCGTCGCCAAATTCTCCGCCGACTTTCTACTTAGGGCATCGGCCACGACATTTGCTTTTCCGGGGTGGTAGAGAATCGTGGCGTCATAATTTTTTAGCAACTCCAACCACCGCCGCTGTCGCAAATTTAATTCCTTTTAGGTGAACAAGTATTTGAGACTCTTATGATCGGTGTAAATCTCACAATGCTCACCATACAGGTAATGCCTCCACAATTTCAGTGCGAAGATGACCGTCGCTAGCTCAAGATCGTGAGTCGGGTAGTTCTTCTCATAGCTCTTCAATTGGCGCGAAGCATATGCTATAACTCGGCTATTTTGCATCAAAACACACCCGAGACTGATATAAGAGGCATCACTGTATACTACATAGCTCTCCCCCAGCGTCGGGAGAGCAAGCACCGGGGTCGATGTCAACCTTGTCTTCAACTCCTCAAAGCTCCGCTCACATTCGGGGCTCCAAACATACTTCACCCTTTTGTGCGTAAGGCGCGTCAGTGAAGTAGTTATCTTGGCAAATCCCTCCACGAACCGCCAATAATAGCCCGCAAGTCCAAGAAAGCTACGAATCTCCGCTACACTTGTCGGACGAGGCCAATCTTTAATTGTCTCAACTTTCTTTGGGTCAACCGAGATGCCATCACCGGATATAACGTGACCCAAGAAAGTAACTTCCGAAAGCCAAAACTCACATTTCTTTAGTTTTGCATAAAGCTTTTCTTTTCGGAGTTTCTCCAACACGATCCTCAAATGCTCCTCGTGTTCTTCCTCGGTCCGAGAATATACCAATTCGTCGTCAGTGAACACCACGACGCACCGGTCCAATAGCGGACGGAAGACTCGATTCATTAAGTCCATAAAAGCTGCTGGGGCTTGTAAGCTCGAATGGCATGACTGTGAACTCATAGTGGCCATACCACGTACGGTATGTCGTTTTGTGCACATTCTTGGGCCGTATTTTCAACTGATGATACCCCGATTGAAGATCGATTTTAGAATATACCCTTGACCTTTGCAACTGATCGAATAGATCATCAATCCTCGGCAACGGGTATTTGTTCTTAATCGTTACTTTGTTCAACTCGCGATAATCAACGCAAAGTCGAAGCGTGCCATCCTTTTTCTTCACAAATAGCACCGGAGCTCCCCACGGAGACACGCTCGGCCGCATGAAGCCTTTATCGAGCAAGTCTTGCAACTGGGCCTTTAGCTCCCTTAGCTCAACCGGTGCCATTCTATACGGAGCCTTCGAAATTGGCGCCGCCCCGGGAATTAAGTCAATGACGAACTTGACTTCCCGGTCTGGTGACAATCCCGGTAACTCTTCCGGAAACACATCCGGATACTCGCATATTACCCGAATACCCTCAAGTTCCGGGTGCTCTCTTTGGGCTTCAACCATTGTCGCCAAGTAGGCTACACATCCACCCTTAATCATCTTCCTCGCTCTCGCCGCCGATACGGTCGTCGCGAAGCGCCTACTTTTACACGCCCGGTATACTAATTCTTCTTGGTTAGGCTCACGAAATGTGATCACCTTACTTTCGCAATCGATGACCGCGTAATACTTGGAGAGCCAGTTGATCCCCAAGATTACATCGAAGCCCCACATTTGCTTTAATACCAAAGGGTCGATCGGCATGATCCAATCGCCTATATGTACCAGACAATTCAAACACTCGTCATGTACATGGAACGAATGCCCAGGTGTATTCACCGTCCAATAGTCCTCATTATGTGTGACCTCTATGTCATGAGCTAGTGCAAATGATGCCGATATGTATGAATGCGATGCATCTGTGTCAAATAACGCTCTAGCTCGAGTGCCTTTGATCAAGATAATACCTGCCACAACGTCGTCGGGAACTGGAATCGGCTGCTCCTCCACCTGAGTGGCAAAAACCCGCTCACTAGGTGCTCGAGAAGCCTCCGGCTGACGAGGCGCTGATGAACGTCCAGCTGATATAACGGGCGGTAGTCCGCCCAATTGTCGGGGTGCATACTGGACTGAAGCTGACGACGGAGCTGGGGATGTGCCGCCCGGGCACTCTCGGCTCATGTGCCCCTGTTGGCCGCATCGGAAACATCGCCTCTCCTGCTGTGGGCAAGTAGCGACTCTATAATCTCCGCTGCATATCACGCACGGGTAGGTAGTCGTCTGGCTCCTGCCTCCCCGCCACTGTGATCGCTGAGGTCGCGGGGGTCGCTTAGAGCTCGACTGCCCCGCAGACCCGCTAGCTGCCCTTTTCTTGGACTTATCCCTTTCCTTGTCCTTCTTGAATGCTTCGCGCTCCTCTTGCGCAATAGCATTACCGTGCTCCACCCAAAGCGCGCGGTCAAGTACCTTCTCATAGGTCTTTAATCGGAAGGCGTGAATGACCTTGAAAATCTCGGGTCGCAACTTGCGCTTGAACGCCTCCGCCCGGTCCCTATTGCCGTGAACCAAGCTCGGCACGCAATTGACAAGGTGCATGAACTCCCTTTCGTACTCCCGCACCGTTCGGCCCCCTTGCCTTAACTTTCGGAAATCCTCCTTGATTTTCCTTTTGTCGCTCTCGGGGAAATACTCCATCAATAGCATCTCCTGACACGCCTCCCAAGTGATGGAAGAGGAATCCAACGAGCGATTTTTCTTCGCTTGTGTCCACTATAACCTCGCCGACCCCTCGAAGCAATGGGCCGCAAGGTGAATCTTATCCTTCTCGAGGGTGTAGATATCCTCGAACAAGGCCTCCATCGCGGCCAGCCACGACTCCGCCGACCACGGATCCTTCACATTGCTGTTGAAGGGTGGTGGGTTGAATCGCTTGAATGCCGTCAGCGCCGCCAACGATCGCTCCTGCTCAGCCTCAAGTACATCGGGAATAGGAGCCGATGAACCTGATGCCGTCGGAGGAATAGCCGTCACCGGTGCCGCCGCCACCGCCGGAGGTGGTGCTACAGGAGCAACAAGTGCGGGCGGATCCCTCGGCACAGATGCTGTTGCCGCCGCCTGTCGCGCCACCAACTCATGGAGCTATCCAATTTGCTCCCCCTGTTGCCGCATAGCCCCGGCCAATGCCGCTACTTGGGCTTGCAGCTCGCGCACTTCATCCGATCCGGTCTGCTCGGGCACTTTATCAGGCAGTGCCGGAACAGCTCTACGCGTGTAGCGTCTCGGGGACGTTTGTTCCTGAAACGTAACACACGCATTAGTTGTAAGGAAGTGAATTCTCGAAATCCGAGGATTGTACTTCATCCAGGATCGACTGACTGTCGAGAGAATACCCCTTTGTGGGAGTTAAGAATGTCCAAAACGCAAAAAGTGCCTTGGAGTTGAGTCCACGAGAGCAAATGATGCAAATTGCATCATGGGGCTGATGTTGCTCTCGGGGACCGGTCTCTGGAGGTGAGAGACCGGTTCCCTTGGCCGGGTGTTGCGGGGTTGCTTGATGCAACCGGTCCCTGGCAGGGAGGGACCGGTTCTCGAACGTTGTCCCAGCGAGAAATGCCAAGAAATTGGCTAAGTCCTGAGAATCAAGCTCTCGGGGACCGGTCTCTCGGGTGAGGACCGGTCTCCCGAGGACCGGTCTCCCGGGGAGAGATCGGTTCCCGAACGCGTGGACCCGAGGGAAGCTCTCGGGGACGGGTCCCAAGTGGGGGAGACCGGTCCCTCCGCACGAAAATTGCCCAGTAAAGGCTGTGCAGGGGATGAAAAGTTGAGGGGTCTAAATGCAAAATGGCCTTTATTAGAGTGGGCTGAGCCCTCTCTCTTCCTCACACTCTCTCATTCCACTCCTTCACTCTCATTTCTCTCTTGCTCCCTCTCTCTCTCTAGAAAGGAAAGAAGGAGAAGAACAAGAAGAAGAGGAAGGAAAAGAAGAGGAAGATAAGGAAGAAGAAGAAGAAGGAGATCAAGAGGAAGGCTTTGAGCACCTCCATTTCCCTCCCATCTTCCTATTGGTGTAGCTCTTGAGGTAAGCTACTAAACCCTAGCTTTGTAAACTTAGGGTTTTTGGGTTTTATGCCTTGGAATGGGTCAAATGGACCCTAAGCAAGCTTCTAAATAGATCAATCCCAAGGAAATCTAGGGTTTTATTAGTGGGTTGCTATATGTGCAATCTAGGGCTCCAAATGGGGGCATTTTGTAAAGTATGAGATTGATCTCATTTGAGGCCTTGTAAATCCAATCGATAGGTGCCCAAACGTGGGGGCGAAGTCGATTTCGCGATTCGTCGAGCGGGCTTGGAGCAATCGGCGAATTACGGTCGTTTCGGCGTTACCTTGGACCAAGGAGGGCTAAAGCCTTTTCGCAAAGCTCGCCGGGGAGCGTTTCTAGAGCCTCTACGTTGATAAAAGGTGGGGGGGTGTCATCCGAAACTTTTGAACTCCTTTCTATGTCTTAGATTGCATTTAATCTCATCTCTTCATGTTGCATTGTAGGATTGCATAGTAGCTCCATTCCTTATGCTTTTTAATTGATAACCTAGTGTATTTGGAACGCTTGGTAATTTAGATAGGTGAGGATTGGATCGAGACGTGAATCCTATGGTGCGAAAGAAAGGAGATGAACCCGATGGGGGTATTGATGACATAGGAAGTAGTGGATAGTGTTAAAGAACACGAGTGGCATCCGAATGATAAATGATGACGAGTGGCATTAATGTAGTGTAAATAACACTAGAGGTCGATGGACCTAGGGATAGGTGGATCCCTTAGAAAAATGCCTTGTGAACAATGAATTTAGAAAACTAAATAGCATTGCATGAATGTCGGGAGCCGATGATTCCGCGATAGTCGTTGACCCTAGTGTAGGGCGTCCTCACTTGGAGAGGATTCGATTGGGTTATTGACTCTAGTTGTAGAGCCTCCTCACTTGGAGAGGATTGGATTGGGTGTTGACCCTAGTTACAGTGTATCCTCACATGGAGAGGATAGATCTAGCTCATAGTTTGCGTTAGGGTGGCATAGCCATCCGATCCCCACATGGAGGGGATTGTCGTCGAGTACTCCGGAGTGTCGCGCGACTAGGACAACTTGGAGGTCCGGACCACATAGAGGTCCGCAGACGGTCCCGGGCCTGGGTGCACTTGGAGCTCCCTCCCCACTTTGGGATTGAAAGATGAGTTATGGGTGAGCCCTAGGCCCTCGCCACAGATTAGGTAAATGAAAGGTTAAAGGTTAATAAATGTCATTGAACATAGCCATTCGAACATGGATCGAATTTTTTAGCATGATAGCAAACCTTTATTATATGATGCATGCATTCATACTTATGATTATGGGCATAGTAGCATAGTTTTTCTTACATTTACAGTTTTCAGATACATATCTATCTATCTATTTGTTGTTACTTGTGCCCACTTGGACCTAGTGGGGAGATCGGCAGAGTCGGTGGCCGAGCCCACTGGGAACTATGGAAGATAGTTCTCACCCCACTCTATTTCCAGTGGTAGGTTCAGGATTGTCGAGGGAGGACCGCGGCAAGATTAGTGAGGCCGTGGTAGTATAGTAGCTTTCTTTTTGCATTAGCACGCCTATGTATTGAGAGAGATTCATGTAGGTGAGGTTGGAGAGCTATGTATTTTGAGGATCAAATGTATTCCTTTTGGAAAATGATGTAAATGTAAAGAATGCAACTATTGTAATAGTTAGTAAAGTACTCTCTTTATTTCACTCGTATATCTTGTGGATTACTTGCTCTTCTTGTTGTTGGCACTGTTCATGCCCTCGTTGAATGTGTATGTTTAGAATTTAAAGTCCTGGGTAAATTCTTGTACACATTCCTGTTGTTGAGCCTTGGGTGGACAGGGGAGGTGCTGTCCGTTCGGCGGTCCGTCGCCGCGGCCGAATCGTGCCAAAATGGTAGTGGTTTCGGGGCGGGGCGTGACATTAGTACTCGACACACGTGACTCTTACACGTTCCAAATAATTACCCAATTAAGTGAAAGCAATAAAAAATAATTATTTTCAACTCTCGGTGTTATGTGGTCGGCCGCCCCACACAATCCCCTTAAGTAGAAAACAAATTAACACTTGAATTCATCTTTAATTCCTTTTAGAGAAGTGCTATCATTAACCCAATCAACTAGCTTTCGCAAGTACCAAGTTCACATTAAACGTTTCCTAAGTCTCTAAGGTCTCCAATCCTAGGGTTCTTAAGTCCATCCTCTTGCTTTCTTCCATCCGCTCTGATACCATTATATCTGTCATGCCCCAATCCCCGCCTATTTGGTCGGGTTCGGGTCACGTCAACAGACGCCGAACGGACAACATCTCCTCTGTCTGCCCAAGGCTCTAACAACAAGTATAATTAAGCAATCAACCAAAGTAATTTGCAATTATACAAGGCTTGCACGAGGGCAAGCAACAACGGAAGCGAAAGCTCTAAGCTAAACATACAACCACACATAATATTTGATTACATTTAAACCAAATACTTGTAACTAAAACTATTACATCCTTTTCCATTCAACCATAATTCTTTACATTTTTGTCATTCTCCAAAATACATGATATGTTTTCAACTTTACAATTCTAAATCAACAAAATAAGTTGATACATGTAGGCAAAAAGAATGACTAATGCATAAGTCCCGGTGGCCACTAGCTATGGCGCAATACCCTTGCCACGGTCCTCCGCCGCCTCGCTCGCGCTCGGACCTGTAGGGTTAGTGGTGTGAGAACTACAACGAAGTTCCCAGTGGGTTCGGCAACCGACCTCGCCGACTTACCCACTAGGTCTGTTCAGGCATAAGTATTTCAAAGAAATGGAATAGGTAACCATGCTAATGCTAATACTATGCCTGCAAGAAAGATGTCAGTGGATATATAATCAAATATAGAATGCTCATGCATGCATGCTTAATCTATAACTTTATCTTGGCTTTTACCCAATCTTGTTGGTTAACCTTGTTAACCCCAATAACTCACAACCCAAAATCCCTTAATAACGGGAGACTCGAACCACCCTAGGGACCATCCTCTGGGGGGACTTCATGCCTAGTGGTGACCAACTCCGGAGCGCACCGCTCGAGGGGGAGCTACCTCCCTCAAGCCAAGATTTATCGTGAGTATTGATCCAATCCTCAACTTGAGGATACATAGCCACTAGTCACAATGCCATTATCATAATATGTTTCTACCTATTTGTTCATGCTACTTTCTAAGTCATACGTGTCACAATGTCACTATGGTTAAACTATGTTTAACAACCAATTCCTCAATGCCAGTCATGTCTCTATTGTCAATGTCACATTTGTTTACTATTGTTCAAGTCCAAGTCTCACATTCATACAACTTTAGGGTTTTACCATACATGTCCATTATGGTTCTATCATTCTCTATGTTCAACTACGTTAAAAGCATGTAAATGAAATCAAATCAAGGTTCACATGTAATTTAACCCTACTATGCATGAATGACTATACGTCAATATGCTCAATAAAAGGTGAAATAGACATAAAGGGGAATCCGATGATTCCGGCGTGCACCCCCCACCTTGAATATTGTAGAAGGGTTGTAGTTCGACTCTCGTGATTTTAGGACGCCTCTTCCGCGACCTAAACCCAAAAATAAAGCCAAATTAGGCCCTATATATACAAGATCTCATATCTAGACTTTTCATAACGTTAAACAGAGTTGTCCCACACGTCGGGAATACCCCTAATTAGGTTTTCAAGAGGTCAATTTATCTCGAAAACAACCGGAGGCAAAAGCCCCAAAATCCATGCCCTAACAATGCCATAATGGAATTTCTCCTAGATTGATCTCATCTCTAAGCAAATAATAGTTTAGAATCACCTAGGAAGCTCTCTAATACTATTACCAAGCCTCTAGAACCATTCCTAGGGCATCTACTTTGGATTCTAACAATCCACCATAAGAGGGTCCAAGAAAACCATGTTTTCATAGTGTTCAAGGTTCTAGCATACCTCTAAAGCCTCTAAAGAGATCAAAACTCCAAAACTTAGGGTTAGAATCCTAACCCTAGAGCTATTCTTGCACAAAACTTACCTTGGCCACGAGCTCACCCAAGTCCACCTTGTTGGAGAGCCCCAAGATCCTCCAAAGCCACCAAAATCCCACTCCAAAGCTTCTTCTCCACCTTCTCCTTGCTCTAGGGTGTGCTTTCTAGAGAGAGAAAGAGAGGAATGAGAGAGAGAGGAGAATGTGCTGTGGGAGAGAAGGAGAGAATGTTTTGGTTATAATATGTTGCAATAATAGCAACAAGACCCCCCAAATTCTTATAATTGCAGCAGACCTCAAAGGTGCTGCCAGACCAAAGTGTACCGGTACACGTGATGCTGTCACCGGTAACACGATTACGCAGAGGCCAACTCGAGAGCAATTCTCGCAGGTTTTTCCAAAGTGTACCGGTACACACCAGGGGTGTCACCGGTAACACAGGCAAAATTTCTCAAACCCGAGAGCTTCTCCTTCTCGGCTTGCAATGCTGTACCGGTGACAACTCGATGGTTGTACCGGTACACTTTGCTCCAGAATATAATTTTGCGCCGTTTTCGATTCTGTTTTGCGCTGTTCGATGCTAAAACCTTTCTAACACCTCTTAACTCATTCTTAACCCTTCCAACATAGTTGGAATGCTAATTGGAACTTGTCCAACTAATTCTTTCGCGCACTTTAGTCGATTTGGCTAAAGTTCGATAATTTTCTTCGAGATTTCAACATGTTACAATTAGTAAGCTGTCCTGTAGGACACCCATTAACCGTTCGCGCTCCTTTCCCCAATCTTGTACCTTTGGGGATGTAGCTCTAGTCGCTACAGCCACTAAGTGCGTCGGAGGGGGATGTCTGTATAGGGCCTCATAAGGAGTCATGCGGAGGGATGAGTGATATGCCGTGTTGTACCACCACTCGTCGTGGGTTAGCCATTGATTCCATTTCTTAGGGCATTGTGAGCACATACAACGTAGGTAGGTTTCCACACATTGATTGAGCCTTTTCGTTTGCCCGTCGGTTTGGGGGTGATAAGCTGTGCTTAGGTGCAATTTAGCTCCCAATAACTTGAGTAATTCTTGCCAAAATTGACTAGTAAACACTCGATCCCTATCCGAGATGATCCGCTTTGGACACCCGTGCAATCTATATACCGTATCCAGGAAGGCCGTGGCCACTTTTTTAGCCGTATATGGATGCTTTAAGGGTATAAAGTGTGCGTATTTGGTGAAATGGTCGACCACTACCAGAATCGCGTCCCTTCCCTCCGATTTAGGGAGAGCGTCAATAAAGTCTAAACTGATATCTTCCCATACTTGTGTGGGAATCGGTAAGGGGTGTAGTAGCCCGTTATATGGGCGAGTGTCTGATTTGTTCTGTGCACACACTCCACACTCTTTTACGAATGCCTCGGCGCTTCCCTTTAACCCTGGCCAATGAAAATATTGTTTGAGCCTTTGGTATGTGGTGGCTATTCTCGAGTGCCCTCCTAGTACCGAGTCATGGAATTGAGCGAGTATTTGTTGCCTTAGGGGCCCGGTCTTGCCTATGCACATTCTTCCCTTATATCTCAGGACCCCTTGTAGAAACTTATAATGTTCACGGGAGTCTAGTTTGAGAGCTAAGTCTGTAAGTATCTGTTCGTATAGCGTGTTGCCCTTATAGCTCTCAGCAACCTCTGAAACCCAGGAGGGTATGACCATAGAAATCGCCGACAACTTTCCTTCCTCCATATCTCTCCGTGATAGGGTGTCGGCCACTACGTTTTCCTTTCCTTTCCTGTACAGTAGCGCGTAGTCCAGGCCCATTAGTCTCAGTATTCCCTTTTGTTGCATGGGAGTTGATATTTTCTGTTCAATAGGTATTTGAGGCTCTTGTGATCCGTTTTAATAATGAATTTATTGTGCCCAAGGTAGTGTTTCCACTTCTGCACAGCCATAAGGATGGCTAGGAACTCTTTTCTCATATGCGGATAAACCCAGATTTTTCCCTTTTATTGCCTTTCTCAGGTAGGCTATTGGTTTGCACTCTTGCGACAAAACCGCGCCAATTCCGGTACCACTCGCGTCCACCTCCAAGGTGAAGGGCTTGTGGAAGTCAGGCATGGCCAGCACCGGAGCTTTAGTCATGGCCAACTTCGGATCCCCAAAAGCAGTTTGTGCGTCCTCGGTCCAGTGGAACTGGTCCTTCCTGAGTAGTTCCGTTAGTGGGCGACTGATGTTGCCATAACCTTTGATGAACTTCCGATAGTAGCCTATGAGGCCCAAAAATCCCCTTAAACTCTTTACTGACTTGGGTGTCGGCCATTGCACCATTGCCTCTACCTTAGTAGGATCCGTAGCTACACCTTGATCTGAAACTATGTGCCCCAAGTATTCCACTTGGCTTACCCCGAAGTAGCACTTATTCATTTTTGTGAAGAGCTTGTTTTCCCTTAACTTCCCCAGCACCAGGTTGAGATGCTGTGCATGCTCCAAACATTTGCTATATACCAGGATGTCGTCAAAGAATACTAAAACAAATTTTTGTAGGTAGGACCTGATCACCTCATTCATGACTGCTTGAAACGTGGCTGGTGCGTTGGTTAAGCCGAAAAGTATTACCTTGAACTCGTAGTGGCCGTGGTGAGTGCGAAAAGCCGTTTTGTGAATGTCCTCTATGCGAACTCTGATCTGGTGGTATCTTGCCCTTAAGTCCAGCTTCGAAAAATATTTGGAACCCCCGAGTTCGTCTAAGAGGTCATCTATGATGGGAATGGGGAATTTGTCCTTGACGGTAAGTTGGTTCAACTGCCGATAATCTACACACATTCGCCAGCTCCCATTTTTTTTTTTTTACTAGCAACACGGGTGATGCATACGGACTGTTGCTCGCTTAGATGATCGAGTTCCCCAACATTTCCTTCACTTGTCTCTCGATCTCTCCTTTTTGTTCATGTGAGTGCCGATAGGGCCGAATATTGACGGGTTTGGCCCCTGGTACTAATGGTATCTTATGATCTTGTGACCTTTGTTGGGGAAGTTCCTGGGGTTCCTGGAGCACGTCTGGGTACTGTTCGATAACCCGAAGTATTGGTTGGGGCACAGCTGCCGCTCCGGCTACCGTTGTCGGTTCACATTGGCTGATGAGACAACAAGCCCCTCGGATTATGTCCTGATAGCATTGTGCTGCTGTGATCATTTTGAGCTTGGCCCCTTCGTCAATCCCCTTCAGACTGAGTTCTGTTCCGTCCTTGCACAAGGTCACCGAGTTCTGCTGGAAATCAAACATAATCCTTCCATAGGATCGTAACCAGTCGATGCCCAAGACCATACTGGAGCTTTCTAATCTGATGACCCTTAGGTCCTTCTTAAACGGTTGACCTTGCATAGTCCATGCAAACTCAGGACACTTGAGCTTGCTCAACACCTTTTGGCCATTGGCTACAGTTACAATGAGGGAAGGTGCGGTCTCGACATTGGCTTTCACTTCCTTAGCCACCTGGAGTTCGATGAAGCTATGGGTACTTCCTGTATCAATCAATATGGTCATTACTTTTCCCTTGGCTTCTTATTGGATTTTGATAGTATCCTCTAGCTTTTCCCCACTGAGGGCATGCACTGAGACCCCCAGTTCTTGGGGCTCCTTCTCACCTTGTGAGTGGCATTCCTCATCCTGTGCATCTGCTGCTCCTGCACAGACTTGGTGCCACGAGTCTTCGTCAAAGACCTCCAACACCTCTTCACAGGCCTGCAGCGCGTTTAATGTTTTCTCTGGGCAAATGTGGCCCGGATGATACTAATTCCCACATTTAAAGCATTGTCCGACCAACCTTCTTTGCTCCATCAGTTGTTTGGCCTCCTGTTGCTGGGTTGGGCTCCATTTTGTTGAGCCCGAGTACTGGCCTCAGCCCGCCTCTGCAGTTTTATTGGCCGGGTTGCCCGAGTTCGCTCTGGGGTTGAGATTGGAGGGGCCTTGTCCCGGTGCTCCCCTGGCCACAAACTTACTCCTCCGGGTGAGTACTGCGATGGCCTTCTCATGTAATCTCGCCTGTTCATAAGCCTCTTCAAGCGTGGAGGGATAGGCTAAGTCCATGAAAGCCATTAGCTCTTCCTTGAAGCCGCTCAGGTAACTGGCAATAAAATATTCCTCCGTGAGGTAGGGGTTATAGTAGAGGAGTTGGGACCTTAAATCCTCAAACCTCTCCTGATACCTTTCAACCGTTCCCCATTGTTTCAGTCCATTGAATTCCCTAATCAGATATCGTTCGCCTGTGACCGCGAACCTCTGGCTGAGTGCTTCAGTGAACTCCTCCCACGTGATCCCTTGCCTATTAATAAAGAACCCCTGCTTCCAAGTCTTGGCTTTGCCCGCTAGATGCATGGTGGCCACACTTAACCATTGGCTTTGAGGAATTTGGTAAAGATCAAAGTATTGCTCGCAGTTTTCTAGCCATACTCTCGGTTCATCCCCCGTGAAACTTGGGAAATCCAGCTTGGGGTAAGGGATGTACTGGTTACCGTCTGATTCCTGAACCCCTTATTGTGCGGGAAGGCCTCTTCTTCTCCCTCGTCTCTTTGGTGCGGATTTGGCAAGATTCCCCTTTCTTGGGTATCCCTGCTGTGCGGATAAGAGACCCGCTACTAGGGTTGCCTAGTCCGACCCGTCGCCCTGCCGGGGACTTGCTGCGCTCCGGTGGTTGGCACGGTCGCTGGGCAGTGATTAGTTTCATCAACTCCTCATGCATACTCGCACTGTCCTTCAACATCTATTCATGCCACGTAGTGGCTTCGATCTGCAGCGACTTGTAGTGCTTCTGCCCCACATCTCTTACCTCGGCCAGATTGGAATCGCTCCTCCAGATTCATAATGTGCTCACTATCGGAGCTTAATTGTTGGAATCGCTCCTCCAGATTCATAATGTGCTCACTAAGATCCCTCAGTCTCGTGCCTTCGGCCATTGGGGCTCGATCTACGGAGTAGGCAAAACGGTTCGACGCCTTCTTGCCAATCTTGACGATCCTCGGCTTGCTTACGGCCTTAGCCAGATCGAATCTTGGCCACTTACAAGAGCCCTCGAAGAGGCTCACAAGATCTCACACATTCACATGCAACTAGAAGGGCGGGGGAAAACGGAGACATACCTCTGGACGGCCTTGGGATTGCAGCCGCTCTGATACCACTTTGTTACACCCCAATCGGAGGCGCACTCGCAAGGATGGAGAAATCCTGAGCGGAATAGCGTCGATGACGATCAGTGTCGCGGCTGCCTCCTGAGGTGCAACCGGTTAGGGAATCCCCAACTGGATGGCACCGATGATGATGAGCCCGGATCCGAGGCTCCCAGGGTGGGGCATCCGTCGTGCCTTCTCGATTTGACAATGGTGATTTTCCCACTACGGAGATCGCCGGAGTGGCGGGGAATTGCCAATCAGGGGTAGCAAGAAAAGAAGGGAAGAAAAGGGAAGAGAGAGAACGAGAGTGAGGGAAGGGTGAGTGAGAGAGAGAGAGAGATAGAATGAGAGAAAGTGAAGAGACATTTCCATTTTTAACTAACTCTGAATTAGTTACACAGTTCCTATTTATAGGCCCATTGGGCCCAAGAGTAAATGTAAAGTAAACTCAAAAGAATGGGTTGGACTCCGGTGCCTCTTGGGGTTCTGATCGCCTGGGCTAGGGCCACTGGAGGGCGTAGCGGCGGTATCGGTAGATGAACCCGCTCCATCTCCTGGCCTCTTACCCACTCCGAGGTTCCGACCCTAGTAACCCTAGAATCGCCTCCTGTTCTCTCTTCCTTACTAGTTTCCTACTTGAATTAGCGCCCTAATTCCTCATTATTCCTTCGTAACATGGGCCTATTTATAGATGTAACAATATCCAAGTTGGTTCCCCCAAGCCTGAGAAATTGCAAACAGAGCAACTTTAGTAGCTACACTAGGTTTTGGGTGCTTGCCCGATCTTTCGGCAGCTGAAGGTCCTAGGTAAACCTCTTCTGGCCTCTTTGCTTGAGCATCCGTAAGTTGATTCAGGCGCCTGCCAAAGCATGTGGAAGCACTTTTAGACAGCCATATAGGGCAATCTAGGCACCCTAATAATTAGCCATCCCAGCATCCTTCCTATTGGGTTGAGCGTCCACTAGGAAGTGGCCATGGTCTAGGCGATTCGAATGTTTCGGGCGCCCAAAACCTTGTTCCAGGTGTTAGAGAGTTCTGGAAAATCTGATTTTACTTCTTCTAAAACTCTAATTCGATCCAAATCATCTCCAAATCAATTCTAACTCGGCCTAAACTTCCCCAAATCAATTCTCTTCATGTCTATAGTATGACTTTTATCCACTTTGCCAATTTGGTCAAAGTTTGGTGCATTTTATAGAATTTGAATACACAACAGTAAGAATAATGTCTCACGGTTGGGAATCACTCACACAACTGAAACAAGTAGTCACAAACGAGTGGGAAAACATCCATATGACTGTTCTTTTCGGTCACACTTAGTGAACTTGTTCGCCAGCAGACACCTATATATCACCAGACACCTATATAATTACTCCATTGTCCCCATGCTGATAACTTGAGATTTGCTATTCTATAGAAAAAACATAGCATACATTAGTCTATCTGGACATGACCGTCCTCATAATGTTCCTATGACTAGAAGCTATTTAAAAATCATGTACAAAGGAATATATATCTCAAATTTCTAACACATGTAGGAAGATGTTTCCTCATATTGATTCTATGGATGATTCATACATACACAACACAGTATTATGAATAGAAAACTTGCTCATTTTATTATTATTAATGAAAAGCACATCATATGTCCCCAACATAATGTCCCTCGATTAGCTTCTACGGCATATAAGGGGGCGTTTGGATTGACGTATTTGTAGATTCAACGTAAGTCAAGTGTAGTGGTGTTTGAGTTTCCTTGAAGTGTGATTATTTTTTTGTTGTTTGTTTTGACGTAACTCGTACTGCCTGAAAGTTAAATTCAATCACTTCTGTTGTTTGTTTTGATGTAACTTGGTGCTGGTAAAATTAGTTTTTTGAGTTCCGTTGTTTGTTTTGATGTAAGTAAGTGGATCTCATTATCTCCTAAATATAGTAGTAAATTTACCACTATAAAATTTAATCTATTATATAATTAATTTTTTTATTATTATTTAAAGATAATCCTAATTTATTATAAATAAGGTAATTCTAACCCATTATAAAGGAAGTAGAGTTTAGGTTTACTGTTTAATAAATTTTTTAGAGAAGGTTGAGTGTAGTGAAAGTCGAGTTCGGCTCTTTAGAGGAGGACGTCGAGAGTAGGTGAAGTGGAGCTCTAACGTAACTTGAGTTACATTATATTTTTCACTTACATCAAAACAAATAACGGAAGTGATGGAACTTGAGTTCCATCACTCCACTTACACCAAAACAAACGGGCCCTAAGTAACAGATGCCATCTCCACCTTTATCTTGAATGTGATCAAGCTTGTCTATGAAGATATTCAGGTGAATCCAGACTCAAAAACATGGTCTACACAGCTCACAACTTGTCATGAATTTGCCAGTACTTTATAGACCCAACACTACCACAGGAAATTCACTAGATCTAAAATAATAAAAGAAATTTTAAAAATTTTATTTATTTATTTTTTCACTAAAAGGTGGTCCCATTATTCGATGGAACTCGTTAATTGCTCTGTGTTTAGTAGATTTATGTGATCTACATATTTCAAGCATGGAAAAACCATTCTAATTTTTTTTTTGCCTTAAAAAAAAAAAAACTTGAAGGGCGTAAAAAACTGCAACAAGAAAAATTTGTCAACATGGTGTTGGCACAACCCTATGCCATGTTTCGGCACGACCTTAGCATGGTATGGCCCAGTCGGCATGGACAATCCTTGATTCAACATGATCTATGAACAACGAGTGGATAGAAGAGAAGGGAAGACCAGGTATTAAAAAATTGTGTTGACTGACCATCTAGGCATATAATCCTTTGACTTGCATGGTTCCCCAAATGCATGAAAGATATAAAAAATAATCGCAGCTATTGTTTTAATCAGTACATTCATATGGTGAACCCTAAAGACCAACCACGAATTGCAACTTAAAATTATGGTACACCTTACTATTGCATGCATCACTTGATTTGTCCACTTCAATACCACAAGACCTATCTGTTTATTAAAAACAAAATCAAGGATTATCGCATGAACTACAAAGAAATGTATCAAATGATTGAATTAATGAGTTTTGGTTTTTGAATATCCTGCTGACTAATTAATATCTTCCAATGTGCTACTTTTCTTAGCTAAATAAGGCAGCATCTCAAGGAAGTGTATCTGAGAGACTCTTTCGGCCTATCTATTTACCTGGATTTGGCCTTCCCACTTTTTTTTTTTTTCTTTTCTTTTTCCCCTCTCTAACTAATGCGTTCTCAAAAGGTCAAGTCCGAGGAGGTCTAAAGTCTTTCATTCGTTAATTGATTTAAAGGAGTCCATAAACTTTTAGATACAATGAACCAATGGTTTTAAAATTTTCTAACGCTAAATCCTAGTAAACTATCAGCAAAATCTCTAATTACTTTGCTTCGTTGATCAATTGAGATTGATTCTTCTTTGTTTCTTGGAATTGATTTGCTGAGCACTTCTTTTGCCATGGACATTGTGAAGTTCTACTCACTATGAAGTGAATATTAAGAAGAGAATGTAAAGGTAATGATGAGAAACAACAATTGTATTAATTCGAAATAAAAAATTGAAATACTATGTGACAGCTTGTTGAAAAATAACTATGAACCCCTAAGAATTTCCTGTTAGTCTACTGTTGGAAACTGATCTATTAGATAATTCACGAAAGCTTAGAAAGAGAGATGGTCGTCATATTGAACAACAAAACAATGAAGCATTCTATGATTGATTTATCAGTGATTTAGTCTCATTTGGAATCTGATATGAAGTGGAAGTTGTATTGTGCTGCATAAGTGGCAGTCATCAGTGGGCATGGTTTTTCAGAAACTAGAAGTAGGTGCCTGTATTTCTGCTTTGAAGTGAAAGGGCACACATCGATATAAATTATTTGAGGGTCATGCCAATGTGCATGAGTAAATAGCAAATATGCTCCTTGTGTTATGCCCTCTTTCTTGCTTGGTCATCAGAACCAAATAGGCCCTACTATGGACCTGGTAAGAATAAATTAAGAGAATCTGAAAATTTATTTGACGATGATTGAAGAATCTCAATGACCTTTTAGTTGTTTTGGCAACGGTTGAGCTCAAAATCAAAGGAACCTTTCTCTTTAACAATAGCTTGGAGGGGAAAAATTCTAGAATGCAACGGGTATATTGGTGATGTGGCGTAACAAACCAATCAAATTTCTCCTTTTAGGGGTACTAGTGAAGGCCCGCGCTTCGCGGCGGAAAATTTACGCAATTTTTAAAATATTTTGAACAAATTTTTTTAATTTTTTAATTTTTAAATCTAATTTAAAAGTTTAAACTTTTAAAAAATTCAATATAAAATTATATATAATAAATAAATATATATTTATAAATAAAATTGTATATATATAAGTTAAAATTAAAATTTAAAATTTAAAATTTTTATAAAATTTAAAATTTAAAATTTAAAATTGTAAAATTCTCTCTCTCCTCTCCTCTCTCTTTCTCTTCTCCCCTGACTTCCTCTCTCTTCCCGTCCGAGCCGCTTTGTCTTCTCCGTTCCGCGCGCCCTCTCTCTCTCTTTCTCCTCTTTCCCGTGTAATGCTCCCTCCTTCCCCTTCTCTCCCTCTCTCCACCTCCCTCGGTGCCGCCTGCGCGCCCGAGAGCCCGCCGCCCGCCGAGCGCCCGCCGCGCCACCCCGCTGTAGCTGGCCGGCTTCTCCTCCGTTGCCCTCGCCCGCGTCCTCGCTCTCCCGCGCCCGCCCCGCTGCGCCCGCCCCGCCGCCGCCCCACTGCTGCCTGCCTGGCGCCTGCGCTCCGCCTCCTGCTGCCCGCCCGCTGGGGGAGAGGGGAAAAGAGAGGAAGAGAGAGAGAGAGGGGAGAAGCGGGGGGGAAAAAGAAGGGGAGAGAAGAGGGGAGACGAGAGAGGGAAGAGCCTGGCGGGGATGGGAGGAGGATAAGAGGAGAGGGACGGGAGCGCGCGCGGGGGCGCGGGCCGGACCCACCGGGCGGCCGCACCACGCCGGCGCCGGTCGTGCGCACGTCGGGGCCGAGAGAGAGGAAGAAACCGGGAGAGGGGAGAGGGGGGGGACGGGCATGCGTGGGGAGGGCCCGCACCCGGCGCGCTGAGGGGGTCTCTCTCCTCTCTGTCTGCTCCTCTTTCTCTCTCTCTGTCTGCGCCTCTCCTCCTTCTGCCTCTCTCTCCTCTCTCTCTCTCTCCGCCCTCCGCCTCAAAAACCCAAACGATCTCGACCCCTCTCTCTCTCTCTCCCTCTCTCCTCTGCTCCTCTCTCTCTTCTGTCCGCCCCACCGTCCACCCTATCCTCTCTGCCCTACTCTCCTCCTCACTCCTCTCTCCTCTCTTTCTTCCTCTCCTCTCTTATCGGTGGACCCGACCGACCCCCACCCCCCACAAAAACCGGGGAGGCCGCCGTCTTGCTCTCTCTCTCTCGTCTCCCTGTCTCTCTCTCGTCTGCCGCGGGAGGGGCGCAAACCCCGGGTCGCCTGCACGCAGGCCCCCCCTCTCTCTCTTTCTCTCCTTTTCTCTCTTCCTCGCGAGTGCGGAGAAGCGGCCACGTCGGCCACAGTAAAACTCTCGATTCAATTTATATATAGATATGTCCCATCATAATTGTAAAAAAATATTTTTATTGTACTTTTGTTTGAAAAGAAGAAATGTGATTGGCTTGTTATTGATGACGTGGTGTAAGTGTTACAGTGTAGAATTCCTCCTTGGAGGGAGCATAAATGTAGAAGTTTTCTATGTTACTTTTTAAGCATGAGTTAGGAATGGGTTAATATTTTATTTAAGACCTTAATCAAGGTTCTTAATGTTCCTTTCGATGCTAATTTACACCTTTCTTTCGCTTTCTTCCGCTATCTGACCTTTGCACACATATTTTTGCAAATCAAACAAGATTACCTAATGTTTTACTAGGTCTTATCAACCCTAACCAATTCAATATGGTCTATTGTCATTATGGTCCACTTTATCATTCAGTTGATGCATTGTTGTTCAGAGTGGCTTTGCTAACTAACACATTTAAGGTTTTTGTTTGGGTCCCACACTTTGATTGGGAAAGGATGTTCTTGAACTTGGACTGAGTTGCAACTATAGTTTTGGCATTAAGTACTAAATGGTAGTGACACCGACAATACAGATGTTTGAATACATGATATGACTCTGATACATACCAATGTTCAGATACTGAAGTTCAAGTTCATGCTTTGGGTACCGTGTGACTGGCGATATAAGCATTATCATCTTTGTTAATGGACTGTGTTTCCCATTTGCCCAGGAACTTGAACAATTCATTTCTGCTTGCGTGGGGACTTAGATCATCACTGGAAAGAGCAAATATAAGTTATATTCTTTCCTGTAAGAAAATTGCTTGTAGAGATGATTTTACTTATTCCATTGTTTCCATTTTAAGAAATAAAGGTGAAATTCAGTTGGAGAGAGAACAAGAGGAAAAGAAACATGTTGTATGCTGCCTTCAATATTGTTCTGGAGCAGGGTGCCAGCTGCAGTGAAGCTTCTTTACAATTCAAGAAAGATTGAGATTTGAGCCATAGGGATCAAAAAGGTTCTGTCTGAACTTTTATCTAAGGGCAGTTGACTATACAATCTTTGAAGGTAGAAGCTGTACCTAAGATGCTATTGGGTGCTTATATGATGAGCCATCGGAGAATATGGTTTTGAGAAATGAGATGATATTGTTATTAATTTAGCTGCTTGTAATCCAATTTTTTTTCTGGCCCTAAAATATTGCCGAGGTTCTAATCAAGTTGTAAGTAGGTCGATTATTGAGTCAATTTAGGCTTTTTAGGATCAAATATTGGATATGCTTTTGGGCATGAATGTTGTGTGCAATTGGGCAATTTAAATTCGAAAACTTGAGGGATGCTATTAGTATTAGGAAGTAGGAAGGCTATTTGCCTGTAATGGATACAAACTAGTCATTTACATTATTTTAGAAGAGGGAAAATGTACAAAGACCTCTTGAACTTCAACTTTTTGTAAACAGACGCCTGAACTTTCAATTTTGGCAACTAGACCCCTTATACTTTATCAAGTAGTTCAAAAGACCTCTCTCTTCAATTAAAGTTATTAGTTATAGAATCTTTTTGGTTGTATGTATTGCATATAGTTTTATAAAGTTTCAAAATCTAAAAAAAAATAATTTTTGTATTCTAAGATGTAAAAATGGATAAAAATTGAAGTTTTGTTTGAGCCTTTCTTCGACCGACATGCTTAATTATCAAAATTGGAAGAGAAAAAACTAAATTTCTATATACTTTGAAGTCTTAGAGGATAATGTGCACGACATTCATTCAAAATGACTATATCATCAGTAAGCTTACGTGAGAAAAGGGGCCTAGTGAATTATTTGATAAAGTTTAGGAGATGTAATTGCCAACAGTAGAAGTTCATGCGCCTATTTGCAGAAATGCTAAACTTTTGGGGGTCCCTGTACATTTTACTCTTTAGAAATAGCTGTCAGTATGTGCCTATCTTATTATTTGTCTTCATTTCCTTACCTTTGTAGTTTTTACAGCCTGTCATAATCAAAATGTTGAGTCATAATCTCAATTCAAGTAAAGAAATTGTGTGAGTCGATAGGAGACTGATAGTCATAAAAGAGAAGGCGAAAAGGTCATATGGTTGTTTTTGTTTCATTATCTTCCTCTGCAATTTCCTAGCCTTCTCTTCTTGTTTCCCTTTCACCTTCCCTCTTTGCTTGCGGATTTCCTTTCAGCCCTCATGAGCACCCGTGTTGCAGTAGAATTATAGCGTCTCTATAGCATATTTATGTCACGCCCTAAGATCGCCAATTGGGCCTGCTCGGGCACGTGCAATAGACCCATTGAATGGTCAAGGCTTGTCCTACCCGCTCGAAGCGGAGTCACATACCAACCTGTACTAATAATATGCACGATATGGATACAATAGAGCATCAGAGTGAATACTAATAACTAAAACAGCTACAACTTTAGATATAAAGTTTGCAATAATTAAACATCATTCCAAAATATTACACTTGTTTACAAAAGAGGGTACAACTAGACCTCTCTCTAGGTCCACTACTCGGTGACACCCTTGCTGCAGTCACGCGCCTCGCTGGCGACTGTAGGCTTTGAAGAAGGTTAAACAACAAATGGATGAAAACTTCAGTTATGTTCTAGTGGGTGCAATTGCCGAAAGTGGCGCTCTATACTCATTCGGTGTAAAGGAGGCATTAGTTGATAGTAACGATAACCAACATATATTTCTACAATATAAGTGTAATAGTTGAACTATAACCATAATGCCTCCAATATACAAGATGCCACAATGCCATTAGTTACAAGTTTACCAAATTTATTGCATGTCTCTAACATCTCATGCCTCTCAATCATACATAGCCTATAACAAACTTGGTGGTTTAGTTTTTTTTTCTTGTTATACTTCATGGAGAGTCGATTGCTCGCACTTATCTTCAATTGGTCGGTAAATAGGGTCGGTTGCTCTCGGACTCTCCCAAGTACCTCGTAGGGAGTCGATAGCTTGCACATCTCTTTTTTTCCTTTGACACTTTCGGAAGGTTGCATATATTTTACATTACACCCTAAGTTTATGATTTCTAGGTTTATCAACCATGCTTAACTTACACATACATGTTCTCTAGTTCATATTTAGCCTGGAGTTCACAAGTCACTATATTTCACTTTAGGTTTTGACCTAAATTTAAAAGCCACTTGTTTTAACCTATATCTAAGGTTCCCAATACTCTTACAGGCACATGTCCATTGTTCCATTTAGAAAGCAAAAGGCTAAAACCCTATTTCTCTAGCACGCAACTAAAATCTTATTTAGTTTAATTATTTCACATAACACATGCAAATAATTCCAAGAAACTAAGGACAAAGGGGAGATCAAATTCTTGTCGGTGATGTTTTCCACCTTTGCCTTAATCCTCGTTGGTGATGAGTATTGATTTTCAAAGAATTTCATGAAAACTCTGTAAATGAGTTCTAACCAAGTTAGAACCATGAAATCTCTCATTTGAGGCAAAGCCTCCAAAATAAAATCTAAAAACACATTAACTAACTTCTTTTCCTAGCAAGAGAAATGCTGGTGGAGAGGGTTTCCTTCCTCCCAGAGCTTCCCCTTAGCACCCTCGATCTCTTCCAAGCCTCCAAGGAGATGGATTTAAGAGGTCCCTTTAATGGGAAATTAGGGTTTCCTCTTCTTCTAGAGAGAGAAAGAGGAGAGGGAGAGTGTGAGAGAGGGGGAAATGGTGAATTAGGGATTTGGCCGTGATTTGGGATTATATAGAGGTGCTACAATTGCACATAAACCCCTCAATCAACCATATTTACAATCCCTCAAAATCTGCTATTCGCAGCCATGAGAACCGGTACTCGGGTTCTACTACCGATACGTGGCTCAAGTGTATTGGTACTCCAGGTTACTTTTGCATAACCTGGACGCTGTTTTCGCAATTTTTATCGTGTATTGTTAGTACCCGCCCGAATTATTATTGGTACTTGCCCGAATCTGTACCGGTACTTGGGCAAGTTCCGCAAAACTTGAAGGCTTTCCCCAGCCTCTATGTAGTTGAATATCGATACCCAGGTCTAGTACAGGTACTCCCATGTAAATTTACAGTTTTGTAGATTTAGCTCATTGATGTATGTTTTCACGTTGTTTTCGCCGTTTTAGCTCCGAGAACACTTAATTGCTTCCTAAACACTATTGAGGTGATCTGAATAGTTTTATTTATTATTTCTTACTAGAACTCCGCCATTTGCGAAAGTTTAGTGCATTACATTTATTGTTGTCACAGTAGGCCCTCTCTGCCTTCTACAATTTTGTCAAGGGTTCTCTTGCTTCTGTTGCTGTGATCTACTCTTGCTGCCTCACCATGTTCACCTTGGCAACCCCTCTTCTTCTATTGGAATTTCCTGAGGGCCATTTCTTTTTAATTTGCTGTCAGTTCTCCTTGCTTTTGTGGTTGTTCCTAGTACTACTAGATGTTTTCCTGTTGTATTTGTGCAGCCTGTTCCTCTGAAATCCTACTGCAGTTGGGTCCTTTAGGTTTTATGATTGTTGTAAAAGGCTTGAAGGGTGCATTGTTGTATCAACAAAGTGTGTAGCCACCTTTCTTCAAGTATAGAAAGAAGAGGAGGGAAAAAAGGGACTATAATTACTAACATGGCAAGATCAATTTGTGATCTTACCCGGAAAGGTGGGCATTCTCGACTTTTAGATTGATCCAGTTTAGGAAGTTGACCAGGGATGCCATGGCAATTTGTCAAGTGTATGTAAGAAAGTATGTCATTATGCCGTGCCAGCCAATTAGACGATTTTACGGGCTCGAAGTTGAATTTGATCACTTTCCATACTTCACAAGACACTGTATTTCATACGGGCCTGTGCTGGTTGTGCCAAATGTCGTCGCTAATTTTGTGGCACCTATGGTGTTCATAATCAAGGGGCATGGGGGCATGCCACACCAAGCAGAAGCATGAAGCGGGCAATAATAAGGAATTTTCTCGTGCTGGTTTGCACATGGTCACAAATTGGAGATTCATCATGATTGTTTATCAATTTAGTGTTTGGCGTCCACATTTTTGCCCTTTGTTGGATTGTGTGAAACGATAAAGTGGTATGTTTGTTTATGCTATATCGGTTTGTTTTGTTATCACTTATCAGAAATGTCTTCTTTTGGAGGATATTTTCTGAAATATCTTACTGTTGCTGAACATGCATCGTCAATGTCTAGTATATGTTGTGTGCGGTGTTACAGTATTTTTTCTACATTATGATACTCACGTGGAAATTCATGCAATTGCAGAATCATGGGAGCACGCCAGGAACGCAGCATAATTCGATGCTTATTATTTGGTACTAGATGGGGTTCCGTTATCATCTATTTGTGGAAAGGTTGTGCAACTGCTTTACATTTATAACAGTTCTCCCTCATCTTAGAAAATAACTAGCTCAAACCTTTGCAGACTTTTTGGGTATTTGTCCTTTGTTTCATCATTGTTCTGTCGACAGTCCTGGAGAAACAGAAATTGCTGGCATTGTATTGAGATTATCGGTAGTCAACCTGTTCTTCACATAATTTGGTGAGCCTTGAGCAATTGCTTGCACACTACATTTCCGTTAAAGACCGATATTAACACTTCTCTTCGTTCTTCTAGTCTGTATTTTTCAGGTACCTGGCTCATCAGGTGAGAAAAATTCTGGATTCCCTTTTCAGTTCATCCCTTTCCATCTTCTTTTTCTACCTAACTGGTGCAAAAGCACTCCAAAATCTGAACCTATATGATAGTGCTCCACAGATTGTATGTTGATCTTAGATAGTCAAGGAGCCCAGAATTTGTATGTTTCAAGTTGCTGTGATGGGACCTAGAGTCCTCGAACAATGAGCTATGAAAACCGAAACATTTTTTTTTTTCTTTTTCCCTCCATACCGGTCCTATTCTGATACATTTCTACGAGATCTGCCGTACGCTGAATTGTAAACATCTAGGATCTGCAGTCCAGCACATGTATCTTTTAAGATAATTGTAGAAGTTGCAGTCTACTGAGAGATTTATAGGCAGATGTCCTACAATCTTTTGTTTGGTATAAGCTACTCTTGGGCACCGGCTGGACCCTTTAAAATTATACAGATTCATGTATAAAGTGCTGCGCAATACAATTATGCTATACGTCCTTAATGCCGAAGAATTAGCTGATGTTGTCATTACCGTATTACATTTATGGCGTGTTTGGTTTGCTTCTTTTTCACCCTGAAATTGGAATCGGAATAGGCGAATCCGTTTGTAGGTGTTTGGTACGCGGGAGTTTTATTCTGATTCCGATTCCCGAGTGGAATGGAAATTTCCCAATCACCTTCGGCCTAGGAGGTCGGATTGAAAGTTGAATCCGGACGGAATGGATATTTATTCGGATTATATTTATTTTTTCAACTTTTTTCAATTAAAATATGAGTTTAAATTTAGAAGTTAAATATATAATTTTAAATTTTAATTTGAACTTGAATTAAAAAATTAAAATTTAATCAAGTATTTCGAATCTAACTTATGAAATTTGAATTTAAATTAAATTTTAATTTATATAAAGTTTTATTCAAATTTTATTTAAAACTTCAATTAAATTTATGGATTCAAATTAAAATTTAAATTATAATTTTAAGTTTGAATTTGAATAAATCAAAATTTAGTTTCATATTTTGAATTACCCACTCAACTTTAAAGTTCAATTTTTTTTTAAAAAAAATAGATTTAAAATTTTGACATTATTTCAAAATTTTGATCTAAATTTTTAATATTTAATTTTTAATTTAAATTTAAATTAATATATTACAAAGATAAAGTTAGTGTATTAATTTGATTACGTTTTTTATAACCACCTTAACCAAACACCGACAATAGGAATGATTTATTCCGATTTCGATTCAGATAATGAACCATACAGAATTAGGTAATGAATCATTCCGTTTTCGATTCCAGCTTATTTTGATTTCGATTCTTATTCCGATTCCAACTTCAAACCAAACACGCAGGGTGTTTGGGTAAATGTCTCAACAGCTTTGGTGGTTTCGGCGGTTGTCATTCACAGTTTCTGGTATCGGTAGAGTTACCGCGCGTGTGAAAAATGAAAACGGAGTACAATGAACTGAATTAGTTGCAAACTTTCAAACATGGCCCTCAAAAGTTATAAAATGTTATGAATATTATAGCAAAATTGTTGATATCATTAAATCAGTGAATTATATCAAAAATATCCTCCATCACATCAATATAAATATATGAATTCCCGGTTTGATGACTTGATCCTATGTGGTAGTTTCATCACATCTATATAAATATATGAATATCCGGTTTGATCCTATGCGGTAGTTTTACCTTCATTTGGGCAAATATAGTTGGGATGGAGCCCACCTTTTTTTGACCTATTTCTTTGCATTTTTTTACAAATAAATTATAATATTTAATACTTAAAATTTTAAAAAAATGACTAAATTTTATGAATAATTTATATTCAATACTATCATCTAAATCATATAAAAAGACTATATGTAAAAATTACATAATTTAAATTTTTATAATGAGATTTTAGAAATATAGTATGTAAAATTTATGTTTCTAGTCGATACACGGAATATTTCTTCTCCACCACTCTATTATTTTTTTTCTCAGTGATAAAAATTAATACGAGTGCTCGGTCTATTGGTACATTGCATCGCATGTACTAAAAGTTATTTTTAAATATTAATATTATAAAATTTAAATCTAATTTAATAGATGCAATCTACACTATATAAAATCTCTATTTACAAATTTTATAGAGATTAAATTATTAGTAGGGTATTAAAAATTTAAATCTTGCGTTGGGATGTTGTATTGTACTGTTGTGGTGATCTCGTTGTGATGTTGTATTGTATTGTTGATCTGATATTTTGCGCTAACAAAAATGGCTAAGTCCCTGGCAGTTGTATTGAACACAGTGAATGGTTCACCGTGTCTAGACACGGTGAATGATTTCACCGTGTTTAGACACGCTAAACACGGTGATGAGACATGGTGATCCATTCACCGTGTTAGGGAAACGGTGATCCATTCACCGTCTTTCATGTACGACGCGGCTTCGACGCAAGGCCAAGTGATGTGTATATAATACATTGGACACGGTGAACCATTCACCGTGTCTAAACACGGTGAACTATTCACCGTGTTTGAACACGGTGAATAGTTCACCGTGTCCTATGTATTATGGACACGAGCTCCCTCTGGTTTGGACCTGGTGCATAATACACTGGACACGGTGAACAGTTCACCGTGTCTAGACACGGTGAACAGTTCACCGTGTTCAAACATGTTAGCATGCTGCATGATGTACTAGTTGTCAATTCTCTACTTTATAAAGTTCAACTTCAGTTATATGACGCAAACATGTTAGCTATCTTAACCATACTTCACATAATGAGCCAATGACACAATTACACTAAATCCACAATTCACTTAGCATCAAACTCACAAGTACACTTTGCAATGCACTTTTGTGCTTTCGGCTGTTCGATCACACTTTTAATTTGTCAAAACCTTACTACAACTCTTTAAAAGATGTGGGTTAGCTCGAATTACCAATCCCACTCTCGAACTTCGTAATTTGCCAAGTTCAAAGTACTACACCAATATATTATGAAAATGCCGTAAGACAGATCCTGAGTTGGTAATATAAATATTGAATCTTTTAAACATTGAATTATCTAATTTTTATGTGCTTTCCTTTCAATACTTCGTCATCTTTTCGTAGTAATTATATGTATTTTTCACAATAGTTCAATTTTGATAACACGAGATCAACATAGTTCAATTTTGATAATTAATTATATGTATTTTTCACAATAAATTACATGGAGGCCTTATGACGATATAGTGTTAGAGACGCTCCTACCTTTTCGTCTGGCGGGGCCCCAGGTTTAGCGATCGAGGACTAACTTAGTCTGCTTCCACATTATTGAGCTCCATCATCCCGATCGTGTGCTTCGACAGTTTGGGCTATCACAGCATATACCTGAAGCAGTGCTTGCTATACCTCGCATCAATTCACGAGGCAGAGCAGATGAGGATTGGGCGGCATACCATGCTTCATACATTCAGCATTGGAATGATAGATTGGTAGATATAGCAGAGGTGGCCCTTGAGACAGATCCAGATCCTATACGAGCTACCACTGTTTATATGCAGTGGTATTGGACGATCACCAGGAGGTGGATATCTACACCTGTACAGCAGCCACCTCTCGCGTATCAGCCACGTGGGCACGTCGAGAGAGTAGTGGTATGATTGTAATATATAATATCTTTTTATATTTATTTTTATATATACAAGAAAGTTTCGTATAATCTTTTTGATGGTGCTTTTATTTCAGGTCGATATTGTGCAAAGATCACATTATACGATCAGACATGTCCTATCAGATATTCCAGGAGGTGGAGTGTTAGATGCCCTATCACATATTGCCGATCAGATGGAAGCAGTTTTGGAGACTTTACCTACGTTTTCACACACTGTATCTCCACGACCAACAGACTATGGTAGAGCATCGACATCCGGCCATGCACTGGTATATAGTCCACTGAGGCCATCATCACCGATAGAGGAGCCACCTTATGCTGATGTTATGGACCCGGCACCAGCACCAGTACCACAGGATCCACCTCGAGCAGTTGATATTGTTTATTATAGGCGCCGACGACATATGCAGTCTAACCATACAGATCAACCCATCTCTTCAGCTCCTTCACGGCCAGACATACTACCGACACCTGCTACTGCTGTGATTGAGCCGGTTATTGAGGGTGCTGCTATCGAGCATCTGGACCAGTTGGAGATTTTAGAGTCTTTTGATGAGCATGGTGTTGATCGTGGTCGTGGACGTAGTAGGCGACGTGGTCTAGGGAGTAGGAGGAGAACATGATATTATATTTCTATATTATTGTAAAACTTGCTTTAATTTTGGATATTCTGTTGTGATTATCTGGTATTGATACTTTATTGAGATTCTGTTGGTAGTGATGTGTATATTATACTGTTGTGTTGTGATGCTGTGATGTTGTATTGTATTGTTGCGTTTAGGTATCTGTATTGTATTGTTGTGTTGTGATATTGTGATGTGCATTGATTTGATTTTTTGTGCAAAAAATATGGCGATGTTGTGATGTGTATTGATTTGGTTTTTTGCGCCAGAAAAATGGCCAAGTCAGGTTAGTTGTATTGGACACGGTGAACCATTCGCCGTGTCCAATACAAATACCCGGGACTTAGCCATTTTTGGCTAAGTCCTAGGTACTTGTATTGGACACGGTGAACTGTTCACCGTGTTTAGACACGGTGAACTGTATAGACACGGTGAATCATTCACCGTGTATAGACACGGTGAACCATTCACCGTGTCCAATACAAATACCCCACTTAGCCATTTTTGGGTAAGGGTCGGGTATTTGTATTAGACACGGTGAATAGTTCACCGTGTCCAATACAAGGTGAATAGTTCACCGTGTTTAGACACGGTGAACCAATCACCGTGTCCAATGTATTATTCACACCCTGACTTGGGTGTTTATAATACATTGGATATGGTGAACTATTCACTGTGTTTGAACACGGTGAATGGTTCACCGTGTTCAACTTAAACACCTGGCCCCAGCTCCGCTCGTGTGGTGCTGACGTGGCGCTTGCGTGGTAGGGGCAGGGCCATTTTTGCAAATAAATTTTTGACAGGGCTAATTTAAAAAAAAAATTTGTCAGGGGGCTATTTGCAAAAAAAACCCTAAAATTATCTATTAATAACCTAGATGGGTACAAGTATCTGAGTATGCTTTCTGTGTCACAAATTTATGTCTAACTTGCCTTGTGAGAAAAAGGCGATTAGATCATGCTAGCAAATCCACTGATGTTGAATCGACTTGAAGGGTGTCACGCCCCGGGACTGATACCAATTTGGCCCGACCCGAGCACGTCAAACAGACGCCGAACGGACAGGGTTTCCTCTATCCGTCCAAGGTTCATCACATGTACAAATTCAAACAAGAAATGCACTAGCGGAAACATACACAAACGGCTTACACGAGGGTAAGCAATAGCCATTAGTGAAAGAAAGGAAAACTAAACATTTACAAGTACTATGATTCATTTGTGATCATATACATTGCATTCATCTTGTTCACTTTCGAATTCCTTACATTTCATTTCATCATTTCTTTCTTACATCACATTTACCTCAAAATACACATTACATTCTTTTCTTTACATCATTTACCATCATGTACAAAAGATGATCATAGGGTACTTTACTACAAAATGAAACCCAACTTTGGTGGCCTCTGACTAAGGCGCGATACCTTTACCTCGGTCGCTCGCCGGCTCGCTCGGTCCCGGCTCTGTGGAAATAGTGGGGTGAGAACTACAACAAAGTTCCCAGTGGGTTCGGCCTCAACATCACCGACTTTCCCACTAGGACTAACTCAGGCATAATAGAAAGGATAAGCTGAAATATAGTAACCAATCTACAACATGATGCTAATATGCCTGAACAATAAGCAAGGAATATGCTCAACATTAACATATGCAGATTATGCAAGTTCTTTCGTTCTTTATCTTTACACTTTGTTCTTTGTTCTTTGCTCTTTGTTCTTTATTCTTTATTCTTTAATCTCAAGGCTAACCCGGGGGTTTCGCCACATTAACTTGCTTCACATTAAGTCCATCATCGCAGGAACTCACCCGCTAGGACCGTCCTTCGGGTTTACTCCAACCCGTGATGCATAACTCCGGAGCGCATCGCCCGAGGGGGAGCGACCGCCCTCGAGCACGGAACTCATAGCAAGTATGATCGAATCCTTAACTCAAAGGATTATATGTTCAATCTTGACTTTACACTAACTCTAGTGTTCTTTACGTCACTTCATGTTGCTACTCTAGCAATCATTGTTCTATACATTTCCTTACTTTTGCTAACTTTAGCATTCTTGTTCTTTACATTTCTTATTCTTATTGCCCCACTTTACTTTAACTTTACACATTGTCATCATTATCATTCTTTACATCACTTTGGTTCTTTGGCTCACACTAACTCTAGTGTCACATTACTTTACGTCTTCAAATGCCACTCGATCTATGTCATAGTGTCACTCTATTCTTTTGCTCATTTTGGGTGCTCACTTTTCTCTCATGCATACACATAGGGTTTTTACATTCATAAGGTTCTCAACCATCACATTAGGCAAGTTGTACTCACAATCATGCAACATCACATTCTCATCATCTCTTTACCCTAAAATGAATACAACAAATATGTAACATATGCTCAATTGAATGACACATTAGGCATAGAGAGAAGTCCAACGAGTTTGGAAAGCACCACCCACCTCGTAGGTCTATTTAGGTCTTGAGATTTATAGGCTCCTCGTTCTTCACCTGCGGCAAAACGAAGCCAACTTAGGCCATTTTGCCCATATCTTTTTATAAACTTTTCGTAACGTTAATCCGAGCGCACCAACGCGTCGGAAATACCCCCAATTAGATTTTTAGAGGGTCAATTGCATTTAAAAATTTCCATGAGCAAAAGCCCCAATTTGGTGCCCTAGCTCCAATACATATATCAAACCTAGGGTTTGATCTCAATGGGAAGCAAAAGTAGCTTCATTATACTCTAAAAAGTCCATTAGAACCATCTTTAGGCAAATCAAAACCGTACTTAGGGTTTCACCATGAGAGGTGATGAAGCTCACCTCAAGCTTCACTGTTTTCATGGTCTTGATCTCTAAAGAAGCAAAAGAAAAGCTTCAAATACTCAAATGGTTCCATAAAACTCATTCTAAGCTTGAGTATTCTATAGTGTCACCTAAATAGCTTGGNCACCTCAAGCTTCACTGTTTTCATGGTCTTGATCTCTAAAGAAGCAAAAGAAAAGCTTCAAATACTCAAATGGTTCCATAAAACTCATTCTAAGCTTAATTCAAACCCTAGATTAGGTTCTACCATGATTAGGGTTCAAAGCTTACCTTGTAAGCTCTCATTTTCCAAGCTAGAGAGGAAGAAGATGAAGTTGCTTCACCTCTTGATCCTCTTCTTCACCTTCTTTTCCTTGTCTTCTTCTTCTCCTTTGCCTTCTAGAGAGAGAGAGGGAGAGAAGAGAGTGTGAGAGGGTGAGGAAATGAGAGAAATATCTCATTTGCCCTCTTACTATACTCTATGGGTTGCAAAATTGCAGCTAAACCCCTCAACTTTCACTCTTTCACACAGCCTGGACTGGGCTGTTTGCGCAGGTGGGGACCGGTCTCTCCTTCAGGGACCGGTTCTCGAAGGCTCTCCCCGCGCAGCCAGAGCTGCTGCGCGCAGGGCAACCGGTCTCTCTTTGGGGGACCGGTCTCTCGGGGACCGGTCTCTCAGGCAGGGACCGGTTCCCGAGAGCTGATTTCTCAGGACTAAGCCGATTTTTCGGCTGTCTCATTTCATACGCGTTCGGGGACCGGTCTCTCCCACCAGGGACCGGTCCCCGAGAGCTCAAAACTGCAGAATGCAGATTTTGATCCTTTAGCTCTCGAAAACCTCATGTAACTCATCTTTAATCATTTTAACACCTTCGGACTTTCCGAAGTGTACCGTCCTCGCACTTTGGTCAATTTGACTAAAGTTCGACATTTATTTTTCGAATTTTTGGTATATTACAAAGGGTTCGACCTATTTTTGGGTATGGACTGGCTCTCAAAGTATTATGCAACTATTGGTTGCAAGAGACGAGTTGTGTGGTTTTTTAAAAATTTAACTATCAGAACACAGTCTTAGTAGCTGGTCACACTTCTGTAAAGTGACGAAGTGAGCCAGAATAATTTTGGTGTGAAATAGATGCCACAAACAATCACAAAGCTTGTGTTTAATTCCTGCCAGAGCAAGATAGGTTTTGTGCCAAGGGCACAAGATGCCACCTAATAACCTCTAATTAGATTTTGATACCTCATTTACCTCACCTGAACTTAACCTCCTCTCCACTTTATTTCTTTTTTCTTTATCTCCCTTTTCTTCTTTTTACTTCCCTCATCTCTTTCTCCCATTCTCCCAGTGGGCAGCTTCAGGCAGCGGTGACAATAATAGCAGTGAGCAATGGCGGCAGTAGCAGCAGCAGTGAGCATTGCCTTTTCTTCTTCTTCTTCTTTTTCTTCTTCTCCTTGCAGGTTGGGAATCAACAACACCACTAACAACAGCTCTAGTAGCCACAACAGCAAGGTGGCGACAGCAGTAGCAGCAGCAGCAAGTGAGCCCAATTGAGCGCAATTGAGCTTCCGATTGTGAAATTGATGCTTGTTTGTGGGAGAGAAGAGTAGAGGAGCTCAGCTTATAGCTTCGTCCCACCAAAATTAAGAGTTTTTGGCGGGTTAATTATTGCTGGAATTCCCTTCACTTCCTATTGAATGGGAGTTGCTCCTGGCGGGTTAGTGAGGGATAGTGCTGGGTTGGAGAGTGGATTGGTATTTATTTTGTGCACCCTGCTAGTTCTCGAGTAGTGAGGAGGTTCTTTGGGCGCATTTCTTCCTTGCCGTTGTTGGATTAGCTAACAAGGTGGGTTAAATAGCCAGATACTATGAATTCCTCACTATGCCTAACTATTCCATATGCAATTTATTTTTAGCTATTGCTTATCAGTAATTAGTAATGTAACATAAGGATTGCTGACTTCACTTTTCATATTACTTCTCACACTATTATTTGCAACATGTGGAAGATGAAATTTGAGAAATCTAGACTACATTAATTCATGGGAAACTTACGCTATGCTGTTCCATTTTTCCATCGTTTTAACTCCTAGTTCAGTAGTTGCTATAACTTATTTTTCATCCAGGTTAGTGGGTAGGGATGATTGGAAATAGTGCAGGATAATTTTACGCCTGTGCTGAGGGGCTGACATAGTTATTACAACAATTGGCACGCTGGCTAGATTTTAGTGTGCCGTATAGGGTTATGGTGATTCCGGATCATTGAGTGTCACTTCAGATTGTGCTTGTGGATAGCCTTATATATGATCTAGATGATTATTTGCATTGACTATCGCCTGTATGAGCCATATTTGAGCTCGATAGAGATATGCCACTTACTCGGTGGGGTTGTACCCCTCGGCTATCGCTTCAGAATTGGCTTTTGCGCATTGATATTGTAGCAGCCCTAGTAGGCGAACTACATTTGTAATATACCGAAACCTTGGTAGGTTGTATCGAAGTTTAGTCAAATTGACCAAAGTGTGCGAGAGAAATAGTTGGACAAAATCTATTTAACATTCCAACAATGTTGAAAGGGTTAAAGTTGAGTTCCAAAAGAGTTAGAAGGGTTTTAGCATTGCTCGACGCGAATTAGAGTCGAAACAATGCAAAATCTGCAGTCTAGAGCATTGTTAACCGGTAAAGCATTGAAGCAGTACCGGTACTAGGCAAGCACCAGAGAGTAGCAGCTCTCGGGTTTGGCCTCTGTCAGGCTGTTTAACCGGTGACACCCCTGGTGCGTACCGGTACCCCTTAGCAATCCGAAAACAGCGGTCTCGTGTTTGGGTTGTTGAACAGGGGCTTAACTGGTGACACCCACCCGTGTACCAGTACGCAATGCTGCGAAACAGCAGGTTGGTCTGCTGCAAATAGAAAGAGTTGGAGGGTCATTTTGCTATTGTAACAGCGTATAAAAAGGCCTCAACTCCTTTCCCATTCACAGCAGTGAACACACCTCTCTCTCTCATTTCTCTTCCTTTCTCTCTCTAGGAACTCTCTCCCAAGGTGAAATGAGGAGATCTAGAGGAGGATTTGGAGGAGATTTAAAGTTTTGAAGGGTTTAGGGCTCTCCTATAAGGTGTAGCTTGGTGGGCTTCTAGGTTAAGATAAGTTTCTTGTAAGATTGATGTTAGGGTTTGGTTTTATATCCTAGAACACTTGGTTTTGATCTTCTTACATGAATGAAAACCTTGTAGAGACCATGGAACCCATGAAAACCCATGTTTCTCCATGAGCTCTCATGGTAGAATTCTAGGGTTTGTTTTATATGCCCTATGAATGGTTCAAATGACCTAGAAATTGTTCTAGATGAGTTTCTAGAAGATGTTAACTTGCTTTTGCTTAGCATAGAGATCAATATGGTGTATGTTACTATATGACATTGTTAGGGCACCAAAATTAGAGCTTTTGCCCTAGATTAGTTTAAAGGCAAATTGATCTTGTAGAAATCAAATTGGGGGTATTTCTATCTCATTGGTGGACTCGGTTCGCCGATCAGACGAGTCTACGTAAAGATATGGGAGAAAAAGCCTAATTTGGCTTTGTTTTGCTGCAGGCGAGAGAATAGGCGCCCAAAAATCACGAAACTTGAACTGTAGCACCTTTACAACCGTATGAGGTGGGTGGTGCTTTCCGAAATCCTTGAATTTTCTCTCATATCTAAAGTGTTATTTTTGAGCATATGTATGTATAGTATTTTCATGCATTGTAGGGTTGATTGAGATATATGATTGCATGTTTTGAGTATAAGATGCATTTGAGATGTTGTGAGCTATTGAGAATATGTAAAACCCTATGTATGCATGAAAATACTATACATACATATGCTCAAAAANAGTATTTTCATGCATTGTAGGGTTGATTGAGATATATGATTGCATGTTTTGAGTATAAGATGCATTTGAGATGTTGTGAGCTATTGAGAATATGTAAAACCCTATGTATGCATGAATAGTGACAAAGATCTAGATGAGGTAAAGAACCAAATGACATTATGACATATGGATTGTGTGGCATTAGTAAACAAATGAATGCTAGAAATTAGACTCTTAGTTGAGTGGCATCAATGAGATTTGAATGCTAGAGTTGAACACTTAGTGTGGCATTAATGAGAACAATGAATGCATGAAAATGAGTTAAAGAACACCTAGTGTGTGTGGCATCATGAAAGTTAAATAATGCAAGTAAAGTGAGATAGTTGACATTATGACATAACAACCTTATAGTTAAGGATCATATGAGCATTAAATCCTTACAAATAAGGATTGGATTGAACTTGACATCCTTAAAGTTAAGGATTGGATCATACTCACCTACAAGTCTTGGCTTGAGGGCGGTCGCACCTCCTCGAGCGATGAGCTTCGGAGTAGTCATCACTGGGTCGTAGCGAGTATCTACCCAGAGGACGGTCCCGTCGGGTTGTAGCGAGTATCTCCCCGATAGTAGAAATTTGAGTTAGTGAGTCTATTGAGGGCGAAACTTACGGGTTAGCCAAGAGGATTGAGAATTGGAAAGTGATCTTGCATTCGTCATGAGCATTCTATTTAAGCATAAATTGGATTATATCTTGTTCAGGCATATTAGCTGCATTCGTTTAGTTGGTTACTATCTATCTCTATTTTTCTATTATGCCTAATTTAGACCTAGTGGGAAAGTCGGCTAAGTCGGCGGCCGAACCCACTGGAAACTTTGTTGTAGTTCTCACCCCACTATTTCCACAGAGCCGGGACCGAGTGAGCCGGCTGACGATCATGGTAAAGGTATTGCGCCATAGATAGGGACCACCCGAGATGATTTTCATATTTTGTTTAGTTGCATACCCTATATAGATCATCTTTTGTATTTTGATGATTATAGATGAATGAATGATGCAAATGTATTAGAGAAAGAATGTAAAAGTTTATATTTTGGGAGAGCATGTGATGTAAAAAGAAATGATGTAAAAGAATGTAAATGTATAAGTTGAATGCATGTAAGTGATTCAAAAGTTAATCATTGTACTTGTATTTTGTTTAGTTTAGTACTTTCACTTTGGCTATTGGTTGCCCTCGTGCAAGCCAAGTATATTATGTTTCTGCTGTGCAATCTATATACTTGCTCTGTACTTGTTGTTGAGCCTTGGGCGGATAGGAGGGGTGCTGTTCGTTCGGCGTTTGTTCGACGTGCCCGAACCGACCAAATAGGCTGTCCCGGGGCGTGACAGATAAAATGGTATTAGAGCCTGAAAAGTGAAAGTATAGGATGGACCTAGAGACCTTTAGGAATGGAGACCTTAAGGATCTAGGAAACATGAGTGACGTGGAACCATAGTATAGCGAAAGCTTTGAGATTGGGTGATGTTACTAAGTCTCTAATGTGGTTAGGGGCTAATCCAAGTTGATATTTGTTCTCTACTCCGTGTGTTGTGTCGGGCGGCCGACGACATAATGCTTTGGAATGAGAATAAATACACTTGTTTGCTTTTGCCAGATTTGGTATGTTCGAGTATATTGGTTGAGTAACTAATGTGAGTTGCTATGTTTCAGGTAGCAATGGCTCGTGGTAGACCGCGAATGAGGTTGATGCCCGAGGAGCTAAATGCGGCTCTCGAGCAATCTGGAGCGAGCGGCGACGGGGAGCTCCGGGAACAAATGTTTGCACTTATTGTGTAGTGTGACAGCAAGCGGAATTCGTTCAACGCCAGGGGGAGAAGATTCAAAGGCTTCAAGAGGCCTTGGAGCGACAGCAGGCGGCGGCGGCCCAAGTGGGCGCCGAGCACCCTGCGCCCCCTGTACTGGTGCCGGCTGTGGTGGAGGGCGTGGCCGCGGCGGCTGTGCCAATCACGGCGGTGCCAGCCGGTTCGGGAACCTCAAATCCCGATAGTGCGTCGACAGAGGCGGAGCGAGAGCGTGCACTTGCGGCTTTCGTTATGTTCAAGAAGTTCAACCCACCTGTGTTCGACGAGGAGAAAGTGGAGTCGTCAATGGTAGAGTCATGGATTGACTCAATGGAGACGCTCTTCGAGGATATTTATACCTTGGAGAAGGACAAGGTGCACCTCGCCACCCATTGTTTGGAAAAGGCGGCGAAGGTGTGGTGGAAGCGGGTGAAGCGCGATCGATCCCTCGACCTTCCGCCTATGCTTTGGGAGGAGTTTCGGAGGTTAATGTTCGCGAACTACTTCCCCGACACCGAGAAGCGGAAGTTGCAAGATAAATTTCGCAAGTTAAGGCAAGGTGATCGATCGGTGGGTGACTATGAGCAAGAGTTCTCCCACATTATCGATTGCGTCCCGGAGGTTGTTCGAGATGACCGGAATCGGGTTGACTGGTTCTTGCGAGGACTTCGGCCGAAGATTTATAAGGCCGTGCAATTGTTCAAGCTCACGACCTTTGCGGTGGTCTTCGATCGAGCGTTATGGGCAGAGCATGGCAATGCCTATGCGAGAGAAGAGCGCGGGTCTATGGACAAGGAAAGAGACAAAGATAAGAAGCGGACTGCGGGTGGTGCTGAGGGCCAGTCGCATACAAAGAAACCCCCTCGGTATCCTCGGCAGCAGTCGAGGAGTTGGAGACCTTCTCGTTGTGCTATTTGCGGTGGTGATCGGCATGCCTGCAGCGCAATGGAAAATGTTACAAGTGCGGCCAAGCGGGGGATATGGTCCAGGAGTGCCCGAGTTGGGCGTTGTCTCAACCGACAGCGACATCAGTTCCTTCTACCCCGAGGCAGCTTGCGGGGTTGCCACCGCCTATGTCGGCTGGACGCGCATCAGCACCACGTCAGCCGGAGGGATCATGAGCACCTAGTGGACTGGTTTTTGCCACTCAGGTGGAGGAGCCTGCCGTACCAGATGATGTCGTGGCAGATATTATTTTGATTAAAGGCACTAGAGCTAGAGCTTTATTTAACACGGGTGCATCTCATTCATTCATTGGTGCATCATTTGCAAAGACTCATGGCATTGAAGTAATATATAGCCTGGATTATTGGTGGGTTAATGCGCCAGAGCATTCGTTCAGTGTTCTTGACGAGTGCTCGGCTTGTCCAGTTCAGATAGGTGACTGGATTATGCCGGCAGATTTGCTAGTGCTAAACCAAATGTGGGGCCTCGATGTAATCTTAAGGATCGATTGGCTCTCCAAGTATTATGCGGTTATTGACTGTGAAAGCAAGGTGATCACTTTTCGTGAGCCTGACCAAGGGTTGTTGGTGTACCGTGTATGTAAAAGCTCGCGCTTCGCGGCGACTGTATCGACGGCAAGGGTGAGAAAGATGATTAAAGGAGGATGTGTGGCCTATTTGGCAACAATGGTGGATACTCAAAGGTAGCACCAAGCCTTGGGTGGTGGAGGCTTGTGTTGGATCTATGGAAAAGATATTTGAGGAATTATTCATTTTGGAGAGGAATCAAGTCCACTTGGCAATCCACTACTTAGAGAGGGATGCGTGTACCTAGTGGAAGAGGTTTCAGCTGACGTGATCACAGAGCGTGTTGTAGATGACCTAGATTTAGTTTCATGAGTTGCTATTTGGAATCTACTTCTCGAACGGTGTAAAGCCGAAACTCGAGAATGACCTGAAGAATTTGCAGTAGGGCGACAGGATAATGTAGGAGTATGCTAGGAACAACCGATGAGGCTCAAAGGGTATATCTATTTGAGCAGGGGTTGCGATCAGAGATTTTTTACCTTGGTACAGGCGCATAGGTTACAGACCTTAGATCTAGCGACAGAGTAGGCTATCTGGGTAGAGCGTGGGGCTACTGTTGCCACACCTTGGAGTTCAGTCTAATTCGGGCTCGCCAACAGATCCGTTGCATACACAGGAAGCTCTGTGCACACGAAGGGATAGTAATGCTTGTAAAGTATACTTGAGCGACTACAAGTAACAGAGCTGGAAAGAACTGCTAAAACTAAAATATAGTCCATTGTACATACATAATATCCAAGGAGTACAAAAGTAAAATCCATAAATACAAACACCATTTCTCAGAACTCTGAACTATAGAATAAATACATCTGTATGTACAATGTCTATAACAAAAAACTGTCACAAAAAAGTACTCCACTAGCACAACTCGTCGAAGGGTAGGGATCTAACTCGTGAACTTTCTCACCTTGATCAGTAGCAACAGAGGGCTCTGCGAGAAACAGGAGTAACAACGGGCGTGAGAACTACTATAAAACAAAATAGTCCTCAGTGGATGTAGTGCACTAAACTTCTACAAATTATAATGTTCCAGTGAAAAGTAGTCTAAAAGTCTATTCGAATAGTTCCGGCAAGGTTTGGAAACTATTCGGGTGTTTTCGATACAAACTAGACGTGAAAATAGACTCTGAAAAGTCAAATCTGCCAAAACTATAGATTTTGTATTGTGTATTGGTACTGAAATTTGAGTACCGGAACACAATACATAGGAAGCAGAACTAGCTCTCGGGTATTAAGGAACTCAATTTGAGTACCGGTACTGATGCACTGTGTACTGGTACAACATGATGAGTACCGAAACACAATAGAAATTTGAAAAATCTAGTGTTTGGTTTTGAGGAATTGGTTGGTGGGTGCCGAAACTATTTGCTCGTGTTCCGATATGCCTATTCGAGTACCAGTACGCAGTACTGCGAAATGCTAGTTTTGATTGGTTATAATTAGTGGAATGTGGGGTAGTTGCAATTGTTGCAACACTCTGTAAGAATAGGGACTTCAGCTATTTCCTCCCTATTTGGATACAAGAGAACACATTTCTTTTCTCTACTCTCTTACTCTTTTCTTTCTCTCTCCCTAATGGAGCATCTCCCATGCTTGGAGCTTGGAGGATCAAGCTTGGAGGAGAGATTAGAGGTGGGAGCAGGCTTCTTGGAGCAGAGGCTTGAGGAACTTGCAACAAAGGTGAGATTTCAGGATTTGAGGCTAGGTTTTGGATACAAACCATGCAAAAGAATTTTTACTAAACCCTAGGTTATTCTAGACTATAAATTATCGAGATTAGCCATTTAAAATGGGTTTTGTCATGGATATTGGAAAACCTTAGGTTAAAAGTGAGTTTTTGGATTTGAGGGATTTAAAAATTATTTAACCCTTTAAAACCCTAATTGATAGATTAGAAATCATGTAGGACAACATAATTTCAAGAGATAAAATCATTTTAGGGTTCGAAAATGTTAACGAACCATTTTTCTTGTATTAGGGCAAGGAAGCTTAGAGTTAAAGCTTGTAGCCTAAGGAAAAAGGCGTAATAGCAAGTGACTACAAGCAATTAAGATTGTGCTAAAGAGTTAAGGTGGGTTGTGTGCATCAAAGTGACTTGGTCACCTCTTATGTCCAGAGCATAGTAACTAGACTAAGTTGTTGATGGTTGCATGGTAGTTTACTTTTCAAGATATGCATGTTATGGCATATGTTACTTGGATTAGTAAATTTCACTACTTATGCATAAGTAGATGTGCTTTCATGTAATACATGCTAATTAGAGTGCTAATTTCATGAGATAAATGAATGCATGCATGGTTGATTGTGAACCTATGTTGTGGACTAAATGGTAGGTTGACTTTCCCTAGGGTCATTAGAGAAGTCAACACATGAACATAGAGAACATAGTGCCATTGGAACATAGGTTGGAAAATATAGTGGATGAGATATCACTTGGACAAGATGATTTGAACATATAAGGTTTGACAATATAGGGTAAAAACAATGAACCTTTGTGACCATGAAAGAAGGAATTCTGGAACTCCTAACAACCCGATGGTCGGGGATGGTTGACAATCTTGTCACCCGATGCGATGAGGATGGCTGTGCTGCGCTCTTGATTGAACTCGCTACCATTTACTCACTACAAAAAAAATTAGGTTTTAGAAGCGGTCGAAACCGTTGGGAAAAGTCTGTAGAATCGCTGGAAAAATATTTCCAGACATTTGTAAAATCGTCGGGAAAAGTTTTATAACCGCTAAAAGTCTTTGCCGACAGTTTATACAACCGTTGGAGAAGATAATAATTTTAGTAACGCTTCTCCAACCGCTACTAAATATAATAAAAAGCGCTAGTATAAATTAGTAAATTTATACCATCGGTTTCGTAATTCTTGTGAATCCAATCCAAAATATAAAACATATAATTAAAAAAATCTAGACAAAAATTTAAGACTCTTTTAAATTGAGAAATAAGAACAAATTCATCATTCAAACAAATTTAAATTTGATTACATATGACAATTGTCAAACAAGAGAAGCCAAATCATTTAATCAAATAGGAGTTTGCAGAGTAAAAACAGAATTGTCAATAAAAAATTTTATTCAAAAAAGTTTTCAATCTAAAAAAAATTAAATCCATATGAAATCAATGTTTTCTACGAGTTCTTCAACTTATTTTATGAATTCACTCCAAATTAAACACCAATCCTTCATCTTTTTTGAAAATTCCTGCAAGAAAAAAAAAAAATCAATTTAGTGAAACAATAAAATCACAAGATTTCTAAACCATCTTTCAATTAGGGACCAACCAGAAAAGTTAAAAATTCTTGCATATAGAGCACTCTTTCATTTATTTTTTTTCTTTCAAACCAAATAAATATTGATGAAAAACTACTACTTTTTTCCTTCCAAACCAAACACTACAAAACGTAATCAGTTTAAAAATGTAATTAGTTTAATTGCCTTGACTACATATCTAATTACATTCTAGTTAAACTAATTTGTACATGTCGAAGAATGAAGAACATTACTTGCCAATTAGAGGCTGTCTGAAGGGATTTGGTGCAGATAATCATTTCAGGTGACATTATTGTACATGTCGAAGATATCAACAAGAAATAGACAGTGTTAATCACCACAAAAGTGCATAGCAATAGTAATGGCAAGAATTTATCCAGATGAGATAGATCAGGATATTAGCCAACATTTGAGCTATGGCTTTCCTATATTAGCCAAACACACCAAATATGATGATTACAGAGTGAGTGTACTTAATTAAACGGTTCAGCCGATATTCAAAGAACACCTAATAACTCCAAAGTATTTGGTTTCCACTGCAGTCAGAAATAAAAAACGCCACACTTACAACCTCTGTAATGAGCTAATGACGGAACCCTCACTATCAAGATATTAATCACACTAGTAAACAAATGTGATGTATCTAAGTTATCCACAAGCAAGATATGCAAGATAGGAGTAAATGAAGTTGAAAGAGAAAAGTCCAAGCACAACCACAACAACAATACAATATTTACGTGGTTCACCCAAACCGGACTACATCCAAGGGCACAGAGAGATCAAATCCACTATCAAATGAGGAGAGTATAAGATTTGGTTAGAGATTACCACTCTATTACAATGGGCTTGCAACCTTCTAAGTGGGAAAAAATCCTTCTTGCTACACCTTCATCTAAGCACCTTTCAAATCCACGAAACCCGCTTCGAAATGCCTCTTAGAATTCCTCCAATCAACCTTGGAAGCTTTTGAATCAAGCAAGAAGAACAAGAGAGCTCTTTCTCCAACCCTCTCTACACCTCTCTTCTCTATCACAAGAAAAGGAAAACCTAGAGAGCAAAACAAATGAGAACTCTCTCTTACTAAATCCAAAGAGAATCTCTCTTAACATCACTTGGCCCAATATACCAAAATGGGTCAACTAAAGCTCAAACCAATTACTAACTAGCCCAGTACATGAGTTATTGAACCAAATCCAAAATAAAACTAATTAGGCTAATAAGTGAATTTGATAATACTAACCCAACAATCTCCACCTTGATAGCAAAATCACGGCTCCGCATCTCCGTGCCAACCATGTGCCTTTATCCTCCGCTCAACTTGAAGCCTAAAGAAGTTAGGCTCGAATTCAAGCTCCGACACCCATTGATTTAGCACCTTCTAACATGCTTCTCTACTTGTACCGGCTTCGTGAGCATATCGGCCACATTCTCATGAGTGCCAACTTTCAACACACTCACCTTGCCATCTTCAATGACATTCCGGATGTAATGATATTGCACATCAATATGTTTAGTCCTTTTATGATAAACCGGATTTTTAGCCAAACATATTGTACTCATACTGTCACATAATAAACACATGGGTTTAAAATTCATACCAAGCTCTTTCATCAAACCTTGAAGCCACACCGCCTCCTTGGTTGCCTCAGTTAGTGCCATGTACTCGGCCTCCGTGGTTGACAAAGCCACCGTTACTTGAAGCTTGGACATCCAACTAATTGGACCATTTCCATGTTCAAATACAAAGCCCGTTGTAGATCTTCTCTTGTCAAGATCACCGGCAAAATTAGCATCAACATAACCTTGCACTAGCCTTGAGTTTTTGCCATACATGATTGCATAGTCACTTGTACCTCTCAAATAGCGAAGAACCCATTTCGCCGCTTCCCAATGCCCTTTCCAAGATTTGCCATAAACCGACAAAGAACACCAACGGCATATGCAATATCCAGGAGTGTACACACCATGGCAAACATCAAGCTACCTACAACACTTGAATAGGGAACTTGATTTATCAACTTCTTTTCCTCCTCCGTCTTTGGACTTTGCCCGAAAGATAATTTAAAGTGAGACGCAAATGGTGTCTTTACAGCATTTGCTTTACTCATGCCAAACTTGCATATCAATTTTTCTACAAATCCCTTTTGTGAAAGTAACAATGTGCCATTTTGCCTATCTCGCCAAATCTCCATGCCAAGAATTTGACGTGCCGGTCCGAGATCTTTTACTTCAAACTCTTTACTCAATTCATACTTGAGTTCATTGATCTTTAGTTTGTCCTTATATACTATAAGCATGTCATCCACATACAATATCGAAACCACAAATGTAACGTATCACATCCCCGACGAGTTACGCCGAGCTTCCGTCAAAACAATCGAAGCGCGGAGTCAGACGAGTTAGAACGGTCCGCAAGGTGTTCTAAATGCTTTAGAACAAGTGCATAGGGGTTAGAGGACCCAGGAGAGCAAGCTGGGAGGTTTCAGCATAATTGCTGAAATTTCAGCTCTCGGGATCTGGACCCTGTGCAGGGTCCAGACCCCGTAGGCAAAATCAGCCTGGTGAGGGTTGCCTTATATTATGATTTGGAGAGGGGCTTTTTGCAATGTGTTTAAGTGGGTGTTGTACATGAGGATGGCTTGTGTGTTAAGCCTTATTTTCCTCACCACCTAGCAACAAAGAGACTTCCCTCTCTCTCTCTAAAAACCCTTTTCTCTCTTCCTCTCTCTTTAGAGCTTGTACAAGGGAGGGTTTTGGAGAAGCTTGGTTGGAGAAGAAGCTTCCTACAAGGTGGAGGCTAGCTTGAGCAAGGGCTTTGGAAGGAAAGCTTGGAACCTATCGTAGGTTTCCCTGTTTTAAGCTAGGGTTTAGCTTTTTGCTTCTAGTAGTAGCATCTAGAGGTTTCTATGGTGGATTTCTCCATGTTTTCCCCATGACTAGGGGTGTGTTTGGAGAAGATGACATTGTAGAGGGGCTTATGTTAGGGCTTTATAAATATGAGGTCTAAAGTTGGAATTGATCTCATGTAACCCTAATTGGTAGGTTTTTTAATGCGTTGTCGAACTCGGTTCGTCTATCCAATGAGTGTGTGTGGAGATATTTTGGAAAAAGCCTGTTTTGGCTTTGTTTCGCCGTAGCGAACGGCGTAGGCGTCTAAAAATCAAGAAACTTGGATCATAGCATTTTGGTATTCCTACAAGGTGGGGGGTGCTATCCGAAATCTCTGAATTTCCTATTATGTCTATATCGCCATATTTGAGCACATTTGCAACACACTGGACCTTTGCAAATTACGAGATTCGAATGTTTGATCTGTGTTCTGAGCCTTTCCACAGTTTTTGGAGGGTCGTTGATAGTGTTCCGACCCATGGCTCGCATCCCAATCTTGGCACCAAAATTCAGAAAATTGGATTCAGTGGTCTGCTCTCGGGTTGCCTCTGCAGGATTGTATACCGGTACAACCTTGATGGTTGTACCTGAACACATTGTGTACCGGTACATCCCTGATGGTTGTACCGGTACAGATGTGGATTTTAGCCAACCCGAGGCTCGGGTTTGCCATTTCGTGGGATTTGTACCGGTACACTTTCCCGTGTACCGGTACACTTTGGCAGAATCTGAACGGGTCAAACTTGCAGGGGTGTTTTTGCGATTGTGGCCTTCTATATCATCACCCACGCCCTTAGGGCTGTTCCTTGAAGTTGGAACAGCAGGGAGGAAGGTGAGGAGCTCTCCACACATTCCCTTTTCATTTCTTTGAATTTTGTTTGGATTTTAAGAGATTAAACACCTCTTTTGCTCTTTTTTAGTTTGTTGGAGGCTTTTCCACCTTGGTAGAGGCTTGGAGCTTGGACTTGGGGAGGCTTGGAGCTTGGACTTGGGGCTTGCTTGAGGGAAGATCCTTGAACCTTGAGGACTTTGATCCTTGTTTGAAGCTTCATAGAGGTTAGCACCTTGTTCTTTCCCTCTAGATTTGGTTTTTGGAGGTTTTCTTGAGATGAAACCCTAGAAATGGAAAATCTAGGGTTTACTTGGGGCTTTTTGATTTGAAGCTTTTAGAGCTCATCTTATTGGATTAGAACCTTGATTTAGGTTGCTTTGGAAGGGATTTAGCTTCTATTTGGATTTTTAAAGGGGATTTCTATGCTATAGGTGAGTTTTTGCCCCTTTACATGAGTTGGTTATTGTTTGAGCCTAGGGCTTTTCGTAACGTATGTGTATTCCTTCTCTTGTGACCTTTAGGGTATTAGAAGAATTGTGGACAACTCCGTTCGGCGAAACGAAGGAGTTTTAGCGGTGCTCGGTGGGTTTGACCTCACCTAAGAACGAGAAAATCTCATTTTTGTGGATTTATGTATCGCAAAATGGAAAATCATGCATTTTCATGTTAGATGTATTATTTATGAATTTTAGAATGCTTAAAATGCTTATGTTGTATACAATGCATTTTTGGACCTCTATGTAGTAGAGAGCTTGCATGTGAGACTTATGCATGAGTTCAGCATTCGTATTTGGGACTTAGAATGGTGTTTCAAATAGTGAAATGACAATGATTATATGTATATACCTTTGGTCATATGAGGAAACATTAGGCCATGAAGTGGCTTGGGACTTGATTGTCATGTGAAATAGTAAGCTAATGTCATAAAGAGACATTGAGTTTGGGCTATGTGTGAACCTAGTAGATAATGTCATAAAGGGGCATTAGATTAGAGTGGTTTGTGAATTAGTAAGCTAATGTCATAAAGGGGCATTAGGCTTGGAATATGTGTGGACTTAGTAAACCTAATGTCATGAAGTGGCATTAGTGTTGTACCGAGATTTGGGCATAGTGAGATGTAATGTCATAAAGGGTCATTGGACATAATGAACGGTTAAACCTTCACGTTGGACATTGGACTAGACCGATGGGTTGCTAGTGACTGTTGCCATGTTAGAGACATGATGATTGGACATTTGAGATGATGACTACGCTTGCTTGCCATTTGTGCTTATTCGCACATGCTTGTGAGGGTTGCTCCCTACAAGCCGGCACTCCGGAGTTAGCCTATGCAACTTATGTTCGCTCGTGCGGTATTGAGAAGCCTATGGGGCCGGGTGGGACAGACTCATTCCTCGAGTGGAAATGTTGGGCTACCACAGGCACTTAGGCGGCACAAGCCGGACTACCTTGGGTAGGTCCTTAATGGGAAATAAAAATCGACACGGTGTCGCATAAGTAAAATCACTACTAAATAGATTATAGTAGTTGGGTTTCTTGGGCATGCTTATAGCATAGGTTTGGACTTATAGTATACTTGATTATAGCGCTCTTTGCACTTTAGTATACTTGCTTGCTATGTGGGATCACACTAGTTTTGTGTTGGACATATTTGAGCATGATAGAATCTGTGTACTACACATTGCCATCATATTGCTTATAGCATAGTAGTTTATTTTAGCATTCAATACATGCTTTCATATTTGCAGTTTAACTCTAGTTGTTTATCATATCTACCGTACTCTTTGGGCCGAGTGGCGCAATGTGCTGAAGTCAGTAATTGCCCACTAGGAATTATAAATTATAGTTCTCACACCCCTTATTTCTTGTTTCCTTTCAGAGCCTTCCACACCGGGCGAGGCTAGGGACCGCGGAAAGGGCATCGCCTCGAGCTAGCTCTTTTGCGAGGGTCGTATCGATAGGTGGTCTACCTCTCATTGGTTTTATTTTGGAGAGGTTGAGAGTTGTACCATGTATAGAGACCACCTATTTTGTATTATGAGACAGATGTTGTACTTCATATATTTTTTTAGTGGATCTGTTTACTGTTCTCTACTTGTTGTTAGTATGTAGCTGCTAGTTACTCTGATATCTTTAGTTGTCTTACTTTTCCTTGCTTTCATATCTCTATTGTTGTCGACGCCTTATATGTGCAGGCATATGGCGGGTCTGGGCGCACCTCGGGCGGGCCTATGCCGGGTCCCGGGGCGTGACAATATTGGTTCTGTATCATTCATGCATGATAGGGTAGTGTAACATGTGATTATTGGTTGGGATTCAATTATATGCTTGTAAGTAGGTGAACATATTAATTGATATGGAACCATGTGAGACATGTATGTTGGAACCCTATACTTGTGTGAATATGTGATATGGACTATGACAATAGTAAATAAAGGTGACATTGATATTAGCGGGCAAGATTGGCATCGAGAGATGAATTGCTAAACAAGGTCTAACCTATTGTGGCATTATGGCAAGTGTGGCCTAGAGAGTGATGTATAAAACAAGGTAAAAACCTGTTATTGCATTGTGGCATCGTGGCTTGTGGCATTATAGCAAGTGTAGCTATACGTCCTCAAATTGGGGATTGGATCATACTCACATTGGGTCTTGGCTTGAGGGCGGTAGCTTCTCCCTCAAGCGGTGTGTTCCGGAATTGTCACCATGGGGAGAGCGGTCCCCGAAGACGGTCCCTCGGGTGGTAGTGCTTGGAGCCTCCCCGATTGACAGGGATTTTGGTTGTGAGTTTTTGGGTTAACTAGTGTTAACCGGGCAAATTGGGTAAAAGCCAAGTGAATGTGAATCATGCATGCATTTATCATACTCATGATTATATATCTGTTGACCAGTTTTCTTGCAGGCATAGTATTAGCATTAGTGTGGTTTGCTATATCTATTTCCTTTCATACTTATACCTGAATAGACCTAGTCGGCGAATCGACGGGGTCGGCGGCGAATCGACGGGGTTACACCACTAACCCTGCAGATCCGAGCGCATGTGGGATGGCGGAGGATCAGGGCAAGGGTATAGCGCCGTAGCTAGCAGCCACCGGAGTTGTAGGCATTCCCTATGTACATATTCAACTTTTGTATGTTGAACTAGTGATGTAATAAAGTCGTAATCCATATGTTTTGGTTGGATGACTTATGTGATGTACATGTACGAGAAGAAGGGAAATGGATGTAATATGTTTAGTTTACTTGTATTTGGTTAAAATGTAATCAAATATCATATGTATGGTTGTATGTGGATGTGTAGTAGCTTAGAGCTTTCACTACTTGTTGTTGCTTGCCCTCGAGCAAGCCTTATATAATTGCAATCTCGTTGTTTGATTTGCTTGGTTATACATGTTGGTGGAGCCTTGGGCGGACATGGGAGGTGCTGTCCATTCGGCGTCTGTTGACGTGCCCGAACCGACCAAATTGGCGGTCACGGGGCGTGACAACAAAGGTACCATCTTTGAAGAATTTTAAATAGACACAATGATCATACTTACTTTTTTGGAATCCACGGCTTAGCATAAATGTCACGCCCCGGGACCGGCGGAGGCCCTCCCGGTAGCGTGCCCAGACCCGCCATATGTCTACACATATAAGGCGTCTACAATAAAAGCGGAAGTAAAAGCAAGTAAAAGAACATATAGAAGAAGTGAAATAACCAGCAACTAACGATATCAGAGCGAATACAGTTCTAACATCTACATCAATAGTGATAGAACATAACTAACACAAGAAAGTAAACATAAGTCATACAGTAACAGCCTCTAATACAAAAATGGTGGTCTCTAGTACACTGGTAAACACCTCAACCTCTCCAAAATAAAACACCACGAGAGGTAGACCACCTAGCGAATCGTCCTCAAAGGAAGCTAGCTCGAAGCGACTCCCTTCCCGCGGTCCCTGGCCTCACCCTGAGTGGAAGGCTCTGAAAAACATCGAGAAAAAGAGGGCGTGAGAACTATAATTTATAGTTCCCAGTGGGCAATTACTGACCTCAGCTCATGCTCCACTAGGCCCCAAAAGTAAGGGTAAGCAACGATAATAATAATGAGCAATAAAAAGGAGCATGTAATAAACTGCTGAAAGAGAGAACATAAGTAAAAATGCTATACTACTATATCCCTCATAAGCACGATGTCAAACTGTTGTACATCTATTCCATCATAAGGAAAGGTAACCAATGGCAATAGTTTCCTGTTACGACCCTTTAATCATACATGATGTATAAGCTCTATCATGGCAACCAAGCATACTGTGATGAAATAGGTAACTGTCAAGTATACTACATGTCTCAACACTATGCTAAAAGCATATAAATGTAACTCAACTACTAACCCTATCTAGTAGTGATTATCCATTCTCGACACCGTATCGATTTCCATTTCCAATTAAGGACCTACCAAAGGTAGTCCAGCTTGCGCCGCCTAAGTGCCTGTGGTAGCCCAACATCCCTACTCATGGAATGTGTCTGTCCCACTCGACCCCGTAGGCTTCTCAATACCGCACGAGCGAACAAAAGTCGCGTAGGCTAACTCCGGAGTGCCGGCTTGTAGGGAGCGACCCTCACAAGCATGTGCGAATGAGCACAAATGGCTAACAAGCAAGGTCACTGTCTCAAGTACCCAATCCACATGTCTCTAACATGGTATAGTCACTAGCATCCCGAAGATCTAGTTCAAGTCACAATGTGAAGTTTCAACATTTGCTACGCCTAGTGCCCCTTAATGACACTTAGGCAATTTAATGTTCAACATGTTTTCCAAATCCCTCAATGGCCCTATCCACTAGGTTCACACGTGTCCCGAGCTCAATGCCGCTTGATGACATTAGCTCCCTAATTCACATCGCTTCTAAATGACAATATTGTCAATTTTTCATGTCACAAGTAAACTTAGGTTTAAATGCATGAATCCGAACCCATTTTACTGTAGAAGCATGGTACCACGTCTCATATAGAATGCTAAATGCAACTATGGCCTAATAAGCTACTCTCTACTATATAGAGGTCCAAAATTTCGTCATATATAACATAGGCCTTTTAAGCATTCTAAAATTCACAATAAATACATATAACAAGAATATGCATGCTCTTTCATTTAACAACACTTAATTAAGCACAAATGAGAATTTCTCATTGTGTGGCTAGGTCAAACCCACCGAACCGTCGCGTAGGGTCTCGTCTCGCCGAACCAAGTTGTCCCCGAGTCTCAAAATACCCTAAAAGTAATCAGCGAAGAGATACGAGGGCATTACGACCATTAAATAAGATCAAACCTTAATCTAGAAGCAAAAGGGCCAAAATTTACCTCAAGAGTAGGAAACTCTTCCAAAGCTCCAAATGAGAGCTAGAACCCTTCCAATCCAAGCCCTAGGGAGGTTCTAAACCAATCAATCTAGCCCCAAAAGCCCTAGATCAAAAAGCCCCAAAAATAAACCCTAATACCCATTCTAGGGTTTCAACACAAGAAAAATCTCAAATCCAACGTCTAGATGGAGAGAAAGGGCTACCAACCTCAAAGAAGCTTCAATCCAAGCTCAAAGGGTGAAGATCTTCTCCTTTGCAAGCTCCAAGTCCAAGCCTTCAAGCACCAAGGAAGAAGAGGGGATGAGGAAGATGCTCCAAGTCCTCCAAAAACTCTTAATCTTCTTCTTCTTCCTTCCTTCTTCTCCTTCTCCTTCTCCTTCTCCTTCTTCTTCTTCTTCTCTCTCTAGGAAGTGTAGGGAGAGGTTGAGAATGAGAAAATGAGAGAGGGGAGAGAAGGAAATGGCTAATAAGCCCATCTATTGTAACAAAATCCAACCAGGCCCCTCAAAAATCCAATATTGCATCAGCCCGGTCTGGGCAGTTTTCGCCCAGAGGGACCGGTCTCTCCCCAGCTGGGACCGGTCTCTCGCTGCGAACCCGAAAAACCAGCGTTCGGGAACCGGTCTCTCCCTGCGCGGGACCGGTTGCCTCAGGCTGCCTCAACACTGCTCACTGGGGGAACCGGTCTCTCCTTCCAGGGACCGGTCCCCGAGAGTAAAAACTCTCAGGACTTGTCCAAAATTCCAATTTTCCGAACTTTTAGGTCGGAAAACATTCTACAACCCTCCACTAAGTGTGGAAAAGCTCGAAAAACATCCAAGCACTCGAACCTCGCAATTTGCAAAGGTCCAGTGTGTTACAATAAAAGTGTCAAACTTTTGATACCACTGTCTTGATGCTTGTTTGAGCCCGTACAATGATTTTTTGAGCTTACATACAAGAAAAGTTGGCGAAGATTTAACTACAAGAAAAGTTGGATAGATGGATCATGACCAAATAGACTTGCCAAAAAGAATTTATATGCCAAAACAAAATTATATTGAGTTATTAAATACACAATGAATTCACATTTTCTTTATAGGGAAGAAAGTAAAAAAAAAAAAAAATCAAATGTGAACTCACTATCAAACACAGAACAAATTCACAAAGAACTCATATAAAGCTTGAAACTAGAGCAAATGGCAAAGGACTTGATGGTTGGAACTTTCTTATGCAATCTTTAATTGAAATGTGTTCCTGGTTGGAACTTCGTATATTGTATTGATTGCGACGCCTTGAATGTACAGGGGAGACTCTGTCCGCGGTACAGGGGAAATCCTGTCCGTTCGGCGGTCTGTTGGCATGCCCGAAACCGACCAAATAGGCGGGCTCGGGGCGTGAGAAGACCGGTCCCTCCATCCGAAAACAGCCTAGACCGGGCTTTGCAATGGTTGCAAAGTTGAGGGGCTTTTCTGGATTTTGTTGCATTAGAGGGCCTAATGGCCATTTCTCTCTCTTTCTCTCTCTCCCTCATTTCTCTTCCTCACACTCTTGTTAGAGAAGGAGAAGGAGAAGAATGAGGAGAAGGAGAAGAAGGAAGGTAGGAGAAGGAGAAGATCAACTAGAGGACTTGGAGCATCTTCCTCTCCCTCTCTTCTTCCCATTGGTGCTTGAAGGCTTGGACTTGGAGCTTGCTAGAGAGGAGATCATCACTCTTGGAGCTTGGTTAGGAGCTTCTAAGAAGGTCAGTTGCTCATTTCTCCCCTCTAGACCTAGTTTTGTTGGTTTTTGGGAGATGAAACCCTAGAATGGAAAATCTAGGGTTTATTTGGGGCTTTTTGATTTGGAGCTTTTGGAGCTAATTTAATTGGATTAGAATCTTGGTTTAGGTTGCTTTGAAAGGGGTTTAACTTCTATTTAAGCTTTGGAGAGGGATTTCTACTCTCTAGGTGAGAGTTTAGCCCTCTATGCCTACATGGTTAACGTTTGAGCTAATAGCTGTTCATTTACTTCTTGTAGCTCACTTTTTGATGCTTCTAGGGTGCTAGGAGCTTAGTGGACATCTTCGTTGGAGCAAACAAAGGATTGTGCGAAGTTCGGTGGGTTTGACCTAGCCGAAAATATGAGAAATTCTGATATTTGATGATTTATGTGTCGTACGGTGGAAATCCATGCATTTTCATGTTAGATGTATTTATTGTGAATTTTAGAATGCTTAACATGTCTATGTTATGTGTAATGAACCTTCGGACCTCTATGTAGTAGAGAGTTTGCATGTGGGGCTTATGTTGCATTTAACATTCTTGTGTGGGACTTGGGACCATGATTCTTATAGTGAAAATGAGCATTGCTTGCATGCATTTAAATCTATGCCCAATTGAGACACAAGGGATTTTAGTAAGTCATAAAGAGGCTTGGGGACTTATACTATTGGAGAATGATTGGGCTAATGTCATAAAGAGACATTGAGCTCGGGCTATAAATGAACCTAGTATTAATGTCTTAGATAGAACATAGAATATGAAATGTGCTCAACTTATAGCAAGGCTTAAGTGTCATAAAGAGGCACTAAGCCTAGTGAGTGTTGGAACATCACATTGAGACATAGAACTAGACCGTTCGGTTACTAGTGACTTTTACCATGTTAGGGACATGATGATTGGACATTTGAGACGATGACTACGCTTGCTTGCCATTTGTGCTCATTCGCACATGCTTGTGAGGGTCGCTCCCTACAAGCCGATACTCCGGAGTTAGCCTATGGGACTTATGTTCGCTCGTGCGGCATTGAGGAGCCTACGGGGCCGGGTGGGACAAACTCATTCCTCGAGTGGGGAATGTTGGGCTACCACAGGCACTTAGGCGGCACAAGCCGGACTACCTTGGGTAGGTCCTTAATGGGAAATGAAAATCGACGTGGTGTCGGATAAGTAAAAATCACTACTAAATGGATTATAGTAGTTCGGTTTCTTGGACCTACTTATAGCATAGGTTTGGACTTATAGTATACTTGATTTTAGCGCTCTTTGCACTTTAGTATACTTGCTTGCCATGTGGGATCACACTAGTTTTGTGTCAGACATATTTGAGCACGATAGAATCTGTGTACTACACATTGCCATCATATTGCTTATAGCACAGTAGTTTACCTTAGCATTCAGTACATGGCTTCATATCTGCAGTTTAATTTCAGTTGTTTATCATATGTATCTTACTCTTTGGGCCTAGTGGCGCAATGTGCTGAGGTCAGTAATTGCCCACTGGGAACTATATGTTATAGTTCTCACGCCCTCTATTTTATGTTTTCTTTCAGAGCCTTCCATGCTGGGAGAGGCTAGGGACCGTGGAAAGCGTATCTGTCACGCCCCGAGCCCGCC
>NC_033640.1:3491219-3492458 GCF_001540865.1 Ananas comosus
ATTTTTAAATATTACAAAATTTGGTTTCTAAACATTTCTAATTGTGTAGATCAACTTCAATGGTGCCGATTATCAATTTGAAGTTCCAATCATTCAAATCGACTTGATAGGACAAGAGTCCCAATCCTATTAATAGGATAGTAGCCGGACCCTATATATATATATATATATATATATCAATAATTCTGATTTGACATTTGAGTTCTTTGTCGGTATTTTTTATAAAATTTTTATTTTTAGCCGTTCATTTTTAGGCTACTCGTTCACTAGACAAACAAAGTAAAAAAATTATTAAATTTGATTTCTAGATAGCTCCAATAGCGTAGATCAAGTTTAACGGAGCCGATCACTATGCTATTAAAAGGAGCCTAGCTTTTATATATATATATATATATATATATATAATGAGTCCGGCTACTATGCTATTAATAGTACGAAGCATTTGGTGCTACCAAGTTTTCCGCCGTTAGATCAACCCTTTTGATCATTTTCACCCGTTAGATCATATTATTTAACCAACCACCCACTCAACCCTAGGGGACCCACATCATTCTAACCCACATCTCTTAATCCAATGGCTAAAAACTTGGTAGCACCAATGACTTGGTGCTATTAATAGCATAGTAGCCTAGTTCATATAAAATTGAGTTAGAATACTATTGATAGTAAACATGCTCCGTTACTACCCATTTGTTTTCGATGATAGAGCCTCCAAATCAACAATCGGCACCGTTGAACATGATCTATACTACTTGAAGTGTTTAGAAATCAAATTTCAAATCTTTTCGACATCATTTGCCTAATGATCAAAGGGCTTCAAAATTTGTAATTTTAATGGTTGATATGAGACGTTTTCTTGTTTAACGGCGTAAGAATATTCAAATAAATTGAATTTTTGTTAGAAAATTTTTTAAGCTATTTAAAACAAGATCTATACTCTTGATCTTGATTACAAGACTCCTATCATCATTTTTTAAAGAATATTCATTTTCAGCCGATCATTTTTGTGTCCACTCGATGGATAAGAGAACAATGTCGAAAATGTATAAAATTTGATTTTTAAATACTTCAAGTGGTATAGATCATGTTCAACGGTACCGATCGTCGATTTGGAGGCTTCATCATCGAAAACAAATAGATGGCAACGGAGCCCGTTTACTATCGATAGTATTCTAGCTCAACTCTCTCTCTCTCTCTCTCTCTCTCTCTGTATATATATATATATATATATATATATAT
>NC_033640.1:3492965-3495929 GCF_001540865.1 Ananas comosus
ATATATATATATATATATATATATATATATATATATATATATACCAACACTATGTTAGGTGTACCTTTCAATATGCATGCCCTCAATCATGCATATGGTATAGGACTACAAGTTGAACCTTTTACACTTGTCAATTTTTCAAGGTACTTTAATTCTTTCTTACTCTCTATCTTCATTTTAAGTGTTTTTAGAACTACTTTTAAATTTTTTTTTATCGGATCGATCTTAACATGATATTAGAATTTGTGTACAAACCCCCTTCATTCTCTCCGGAAATGAATTTGATTTTCACATTTCCTATTCTATGTCAGCTCCTTAGTTAGTGCATGTTATTAATTTAATTTATCTGACATCTACAAAGCAATAATGCAAAGACTATTTCTAAATCAGTCTCTTCATTAAATTGATCTTTTAGAAATATTTTGTAGAACTGTTCAAGAGCTTATATAGCAAAAGAGATAAGAGGGACTAAGATTCTTCGATTATATGCACTAGGGATTGAGCTTTATGATCACACCTTCAACTTCCTTGCAAATTAAGGTGAAGATGTGTGTGTTTCTTTTTCTAATTTAATTTTCATTTCGTCCAGCATTTACCATTCGAATGCTGGACGACTACTCGTGTCGTTGCGATGGTGTGTGGCTTCGGCCGGTTCGTTAAGGCCGACGACACGACCAAGGCGATGACGAACCTCCGTGCATTCCGGTGCCAGATCACTCTCGATTCTCTTACCGATATTCCTCAGAACATGTTCGTGGCACTGGGGGAGGAGAGTTTTTCCGTCATGATCTACTTGGAGAGTTGGGAGCGCACAGCGGAAGACAGAGGAGCCAACCCCCTTTGCACCGTCTCAGGACGGCCCCGGCAACGCGAACCTACCGCCCGGGGATAGGAGGGTTAACGCCCGAGACAACTTCGGCCACGAGGTGGCCGAGGAGGACTTGGGCGAAGGTGCAGGGGAGCTGGACGAGACTAGGTTCGAAAAATCGGTGAACCTGGGTTCGAGGCGTTCTTCGAACCAGCGACCTTCGGCCGGAACGAAGAGCGGGCCGGCGTTCGCAAGGCCGCGGAGATCTGTACCGGGCAGCGGCGGCAAGAAACTAGATGTTGTATCTCGATAGGTGCGACGACTCAGATCAAAGACCGAGGACGATGGCTCTAATCCCGTGGGTTTCACGGATCAGTAAGGGTTCGCGGAGTGCGCAAGCGACCCTTCTCCTATTCCCTTTCCAAGAATCTCTCTTTCTTCGCTATCGACTGGAGAGTCGCCTAGGGAAGAGGGCCGAAAGGCCATGATGGTTAAGAGAGCTGTGAGCCCAGGTACCTTGGATGGGAAGAGTCTAACCCTCGGTAACTTACTTCTTCGTTTCTTCTGCCAACTCCCAAGGCTGCAACGCTTTTAATGGCTTGGAGGGGGAATCACGTGCTTTTATTAGAGAGTGGGGGGCGTCCCTTGTTGCGGATTGGGCCTACTCCGGGGTCCCAGTGGCAGAGATTGGATTGGTTGGGGGCCCAGATGGGTGAGGTGTTAGTGTTTCTAGCCACGACGCAAGGGGCCCACCTCGGGGACTGGTGGCACTGTTCGGATTGGAGCCTGACAGATGGGGCCTTCGGCCTTTCCAAGACCCATGAACGGCAAGGAGATGGAGAACCGAACGCCCCGATGATAACACACGGGATTCGGGTGCAGAGAGTGACGGATGGAGGTGAACGCGCGACATATTGGGTCGACAACGGGCTACCGTCTCTGGTTGGTGGCAGGGCGAACTTTTGGGGTGATGGGACTAGCGACACACAGTCGGTATGCCATCTCGGTGGGGAGAACGTAGCGGACCAAGCTTCCACCGAGGAGGCCAAGCAAAGCGACTGGGATGAACCTAAGGAGTTGAGGGTAACGACGAATGAGATTTCAAGGAAGAAGCCAGGAAACCTACCTATTCGCGTCAGCGCGCGGCTTGCGTGCGAGGATAATTCCTCGATCCTCTCCAAAGCGATATTCAAGTAGAGTTTGTTACAATAACTTATCTATCCTTATCTAGTGACAACAATTACGGTAGCGAGAAAATTATAAATTAATGCAAAAAATTCCGCTAGAAATTAACTCACATATATGTCCTGTGTACAAAAATACAAAAAGAGAAAGAACAAGAAAAGAATCCAATACTTGATATAACAGTAAAAAAGAAGAAGCAAAATAAAAGAAACTTCAGATTCATTAGAAGTTGCAGAAACAACAACACCAGAAATTACAATAGCCATAAATGCAAAAGAAGTAGATGCAAGAACATCAGCACTAAGAGAAGAAAAACTAATAACAAAACAGGCAATATTAAGAATCAAGCAGCAATAACAGAGGAATTAGTCGTGGGTCAAGTGCAAAAACGTAAAAAATAAAAAAATAAAAAATAGTAAAAATAATATAAATGTATTCGCTCAGATAATCAATAAGTTAAATCATTAATGAACAAAGGTGATTTCCACATTGAAATAAATTATATGATAAATCAATAGTTGCAACGGTTGTCTAAAAAAGGCCATCCAAGTTGGCATACTATGCCAAAACTTTATTTTTTTAATAATTATTTTAAACTTTTTTTATTTAATTTTTTTTTTTTTTGCATTATGTCATCATCGCCAATTAAGTAAGAATTGAAAATTTATATATAAAAATTGTGNCAAAAAATTATGAAATTTGATTTCTAGATAGTTCCAATAGCGTAAATCAAGTTTAACGGAGCCGATCGCCGAATTGGATGCCACATCATCGAAAACAACTTACGAGCATGGAGACCTCCGTACTTTCAAAATCATAGGAGCCTAGCTTTTATATATATATATATATATATATATATATATATGTATATATAAAATTGAGTTAGAATACTATCAATAGTAAACATGCTCCGTTACTACCAATTTGTTTTCGATGATAGAGCCTCCAAATCAACGATCGGCACCGTTGAA